>NC_133682.1:10066132-10127386 GCF_048934315.1 Petromyzon marinus | reverse complement strand
GATTTAAGGAGTGAAGGATGATTGTCATGATGATGGTTATGATGATGATACGTGTTGGATTATGATTGGTGATGATATATTTGGGTTGATGACAGGTGTGTTGATGATAATGATGGTGGAAAAGTTTGATGATGATGATGATATGAGTTTGATGATGAGGATGATAGAAATGTAATCATGATGATCATGATGATCATAATGATCATGGTGATGATGATGATGATCATCATCATGATGATAATGATGATCATGATGATGATCGTCGTAATTATTGCATATGGCATGAGTCTATAACTATGGTAAGAGTTTGTAAATGATTATGATGGTTGCATGACGGCACCTCCGGTTAGCACGTTTGGCTCTGTACGGTGCTCCAGAACGTGCACATACATACGTGGCAGTCAAAGTGTGGCGACATTGATGAAATGTAACCACATCAAACATCTTCAACGTTACATTTTCTCTCCCGCCGAGAAGCCCTCTTTGCAACCTCGCGTATTCAAGCCGCTAAAAAAAATAAAAAAAAATCTCACGCAAGATTTCAACAAACCCCCCACCCCCCCCCCCCCCCCCGCTCAAAAAACCATCTTACAACAACGCCCCGGTAATAAATCTTGCACCAAATTAACATTCCCAAACTAAATCTTATGAGAGCCGTTTTTGAATTCTAAAGACATTAAGGGGGCATTATATACGATGCCGAGGTTTTTTTTGTTGGCCCTCTATAGAAATGTTTTATTCTTAAACCGTGGAATGACACTTTTGAGCGTCACAGACTGCAATTATATGCCCAGCTGGAGTGGATTGGACACGCTTTGGAAAATGACTTGCATCGCCCCGTTTCCCATCCCAAACGTATTGCCATAAACTAGCCCAAGCAACCCTACCACCCATCGGGACACCACCCCTCCACCCACCCACCCCTCCACCCACCACCAAAGACAAAGATCGCCCGTATAGCCTCAACAAACTGTTGGGTGCAAGTGCTGTCAGCGAGCCCCTGTGAAGGCCGTTACGGCACACGAGGAGGTGGGTGGCCAGCGCCACGCCCGGCCGCCTTTGTCTCCCTAGTGGCGATGCTTTACACGCCGCACCACCAGGGACTCATTTGAGGCTGAGTGGACCTAGTGGGAGGGCCCAGTACCGGTGCAGATAATCATAATCACCACTGGTGATTATAATTATCGTAGCATAGCGCGCTGACCACTACACTACCGCTCCCACCCTCCCCCACCCTCCACCGACTGCTCAGCCATCCCTTAACGTTATAAATACACACACACACACAGTAAGTATATACTAAACTAAAAAAAATACCGTATCTTCCTGCCTATTAATCGGGGATGAATAAACAGAAGTAGCGCACCAAATGATAAATTTACCGAAACGTAGAAGTGTGCATGACCTCAGCGGAGAGAGCTAACAGCTCAGCGACCGCCGCCTCACTGCCATCTGCAAGAGCGAACAACAAAGAGTGCACGCATTGCCTGTTTTGACGAGGTGTGAGACAGAGAGAGAGAGAGACAGAAAGAGAGGGGGGGGAATGCATGCCATTCATCATCTTTCCGTTTAAGCTAAAACTAAACTGGAACACTAAACTTAGTTTTTTTTTTATTTTACCAGGTAAGGCCCACTGCACAGGATCACTACACGGTTCTGTTTTTTTCAGAATCGACATCACAAACGACAGCTCACCCAAGTGGCTTCATCGTCGCGTGCAAATGTGTAAGCAGCCAAATACTCGAAACGCGTGGTGATGTTGATTCTACACGTGTGGGGGATAAAAACCGGAGGACCCGGATAAAAAAATCCACACGAGAGAGACGCAAACTCCAAATATACAGCAGGCGTCAGGGTCGGGATCGAACCCACGACCTCCTGCGCACCAGGCGAGGTAGTTAACATCTCATAGCCACCGTGATGATGATGAGAGAGAGAGAGACGCGCAGACTCCAAATACACAGCAGGCGTCAGGGTCGGGATCGAACCCACGACCTCTTGCGTACCAGGCGAGGTAGTTAACATCTCTCCGCGAACACCGCCGCACAAGAGAAGCGAGCGGCGAGACGGGAGAAATAAAACACGTGGGTTGAGTGCACTCCCTGGTCAAGATTGTGCCCCTTCCATGTGAACAATACCAACAAACAAAACATCACCATCATCAACTGTTCACGAGTCAAAGGGGTAACACTCGCCAATGCCACAAACAATTCTCGGTTAAAGTCGTTGCCATCGTCATCAAACAATGGCCATAACGTTTCTATACAAGTTCTGGGTGTGTCAGTGTGTGTCAGTGTGTGTGTCAGTGTGTGTGTCAGTGTGTGTGTCAGTGTGTGTGTGTCAGTCTGTGTGTGTGTCAGTGTGTGTGTGTGTAGCGGTTAGCGCGCTGCGCTATGAACCTGGCGACCCGGGTTCGATTCCCGCTCACGGCCAACACCAGTGACGATTATCTGAACCGGTCCCGGGCCTCCCCTAGGTCGACTCAGCCTCAAATGAGTACCTGGTGCGGTGTGTAAATATCGCCACTAGGGAGACAAAGGCGGTCGGGCGTGGTGCTGGCCACCCACCCCCTCGTGTACCGTTCCGGCCTTCATAGGTGCTCGCTAACAGCACTTGCCCCTACAGTCTGTTGAGGCTATACGGGGGATCTTTGTCTTTGTCTTTGTGTGTCAGTGTGTGTGTGTGTGTCAGTGTGTGTGTCAGTGAGGTGCTCGCTACAGCACTTGCCCCTACAGTCTGTTAAGGCTATATGGGGGATCTTTGTCTTTTGTATGGTGGAGGCAGTGGCGCATATGGTTGGAGCACCGCGCCGCGATCCCAGCGACCTGGGTTTGATTCCCGGCCACGGCCAAAGTCAGTGGTGCATCCGAGACATCGATCACGGGTCTACGTCAAGGGTTGGTTGACTTGGATAAAGTCGAGGTTTGCACGTATCCGCATTGGGAGACAAAGGCGGCCCGGCTTGGTGTTAACCACGCGATGCTATTTTTAACTAAAACATTTTATTTAATCTTATCAGGTAAGGCCCACTGAGCTAATAAAGCGTCCTGCTCATCGGTAATGATCGCGCAATGAAGTAGCAGCCAAATCCTCCAACGCGTGATGTTCATCCTCTTTGGTTCTTTCGGTAAAGACACGTAGAATGAGAATAAAATAATAAATTGATAAATAAAATAACACAACACAATTTATTATTTTATTCTCATTCTACGTGACTATACCGAAAGAACCAAAGAAGATGAATCCTTGCAGTCACGAAAGCTTTAAAGCGTGTTGTTCATTCAAAATGCGGAGGGACAACCCGGAGGACCAGGAGAAAAATCCACGCGACCACGGGGGAGAGAAAGAGACCCAAACTCCAAATATACAGCAGCAGTCGTCAGGGTCGGGATTGAACCCACGACCTCCTGCATACCAGGCGAGGTAGTTAACATCTCCTAGCCACCATGATGATGATGAGAGAGAGACACACATACACAGTCACCTACATAGACATCAGTGTCCAGGGATTGAACCCACGACCTCTTGTAGACCAGGCGAGGTTAGTTAACATCTCCTAGCCACCGTGGAGTCCAAGGTGCTCGCTAAGAACACTTTCCTCTAGCAATCTGTGAAGCCAACACGGGGGATCTTTTGCCTTTGTGTCTGTGCACACGCATACATCATGTTAACTTTTCATGGAGTGAATATCGGACAACGTGGTCTTACTGGAACCACAATGGCCGTGCCGTCGTCACGATCATCCAGCCCTCGCCGTCATCGCCATCGGTCGAGGTTCACAGCGCGTTAAGTCTCATGCGCGGCATCACGACGTTGCCCAAACCCTTCGCGGTCACAGCGAACCCCTTTGCGACAACTCTCGTAAGCGACTCACCCGGCGCGAACGCGTGTCCGGCTTCAGCCGTCTGCCCATCGCGGCCAGCCGTGTCCAGACGCGGTGGCGGAATGTTAACCACCTCGCCTGGTATACAGGGGGTAGTGGGTTCGATCCCGACCCTGACGCCTGCTGCTGTGGGATGGCGGTGGGGGAGGCGGGGTGGCGAGGGAGGCCTGTGGGGTTAGAGGCTCTCACGAAGAAGGGAGCTCAACCATCGTCGGGCAGCAGTGGACAGCCCGCCGAATGAGTCACATGGGTATAGATGTCAACATTAAAAGAGGCTCTGCCCGCCTCTTTGTGATGGAGGAGTGATGGGCGACTCAAGTGAGATACGTGAGATGAGGTTTGTGTGTAAGATGTACAGGGGCTCCTCTACTTACGAACAGTCGACGTAAGTACATTCGACTTACGAACTTTCAGAGATACGAACAAAGCTGTCCGTATGTCCAGTTGCCTGTTCAGACCGAGAGTCGTAAGTTCAACCGCAGAGCAAATAGATGGTGGTGGTGGCATCTACATCTGCAGAACGTGAAGAACCAGTGGCGTCTACATCTGCAGAACGTGAAGAACCAGTGGCATCTACATCTGCAGAACGTGAAGAACCAGTGGCATCTACATCTGCAGAAAGTGAAGAACCAGTGGCATCTACATCTGCAGAACGTGAAGAATCAGTGATATCTACATCTGCAGCACGTGAAGAACCAGTGGCATCTACATCTGCAGAACGTGAATAACCAGTGGCATCTACATCTCCAGAACGTGAAGTACCAGTGGCATCTACATCTGCAGAACGTGAAGAACCAGCGGCATCTACATCTGCAGAACGTGAAGAACCAGTGGCGTCTACATCTGCAGAACGTGAAGAACCAGCGGCATCTACATCTGCAGAACGTGAAGAAACAGTGGTATCTACATCTACAGAACGTGAAGAAAAAGTGGTATCTACATATGCAGAACGTGAAGCACCAGCGGCATCTACATTTGCAGAAGTGAAGAAACAGTGGTATCTACATCTGCAGAACGTGAAGAACCAGTGGCATCTACATCCACAGAACGTGAAGAACCAGTGGCATCAACATCTGCAGAACGTGAAGAACCAGTGGCGTCTACATCTAAAGAACGTGAAGAAACAGTGATATCTACATATGCAGAACGTGAAGAACCAGTGGCATCTACATCCACAGAACGTGAAGAACCAGTGGCATTTACATCTGCAGAACGTGAAGAATCAGTGGCATCTACATCTGCAGAACGTGAAGAACCAGTGGCATCTACATCCAAAGAACGTGAAGAACCAGTGGCATCTACATCTGCAGAACGTGAAGAACCAGTGGCATCTACATATGCAGAACGTGAAGAACCAGTGCCATCTACATCTACAGGAGATTATAGAACGTTTAAAGCCATTCCCCGTGTTTAGCGAACATGGCGTACAACATGTTTGAAATCGTAAGGGGTAAAGTTGGACTTACGAACAAATCGACTTACGAACAGACCTCTGCCACGTTACTGGTTCGTGAGTAGAGGAGTCGCTGTATGCATGTTTAACTTCTTTCACACCGTACGTAGCCAACCCTGCTAATGGGAGGAGCGGGGGGGGGGGACAAACTAAACACAAAAGTCAGTTCTAAATAAATGAGTTCGCAGTCTAGATGATTCAAACCCGCATAGCTCCAGTGGCTTCCTCATATTGAAAGGGCAGAGCGTTCCAGACGGCCGCAGAAACACATATCTGAAAGCGCGCGATGCAGTGACCGTCGTTACTTGCCCCTTGCTGAGAGAGGCCTGAGTTGGGCTCGGTCAGGAGACGTGCCTGAGGGAATGGCAGGTGGGCGATGGGGGCAAGACCAATGACGGAATGACAGCCAAGGGAGGGGCCGTCCACCCCGCGGGGACAGCGGTGGGGCTGTGGCATCGGCTCCTGTGCAAGGAACTTGGAGCAGGGGTCGGCGATCAAAACAACAACAGAAACATTTGGTGAAACAAAAAAAATCATTAATTTCAATAGCCAAGGAGATGCATGGGGGGCACCCAAAGAGTCGCAAGGGGGCAGCCAAAGAGTCACAAGGGGGCAGCCAAAGAGTCGCAAGGGGGCAGCCAAAGAGGCGCCCACATGCGGCTCCGGTGCCGCAGTCTTTGGCCTGAACTCGACGGATCGTGGCATCGCGAGGCCGTGGGGGACAGCTGACGGATTGGGGGAGGCCTTCATCCAGCGGTGGATTTTACCGTGGATCCTGGTGGTGACGATAGTGGTGGTGGTGGTGATGATGATGGTGGTGGTGGTGGTGACGATGGTGGTGGTGATGATGATGATGGTGGTGGTGACGATGATGGTGATGATGGTGGTGACGATGGTGGTGGTGGTGATGCTGGTGGTGGTGGTGATGATGATGGTGGTGGTGGTGGTGACGATGGCGGTAGTTGTGGCTGGAACAGGTGATGGATCGGCCATCCATTTCGGTCAGTCGACCCGTGGCACCTGGGTCTGCCCCCGTGACCTCCTGCCGGCGGGCATTTAGACACTTCACGCGGCCTCAACGTGCACGTAGCCTGGCACAAGCGCCGTAGTGATGTCACCGCACCCCTTAGTGACGAATGGCGGTTGTTGTTGTTGGTTGTTTTTGGTTGCGGTGGTGGTGGCAGGTTTGAATTCAAAAGCGAACGATTTCAATGCGCCGCTGCATTATCGATGGTTCTGACCGCGACGTTTGTGTTGTTCCGCCCGACCTCCGGAAGAAGTAGGTCGACTCCAAGCGTTTTGACGTCGGTGCCGACGTCTCGCTGGAGATTAACGCACAGCGCAATCATTGTTGTTAACTGGGGAGCTCAGATCTCCCGTACCTGTTTGCATCGCGCGCGCGTGCGTGTGTGGGTGTGTGTATGTGAGCCTCCCCTATGTCGACTCAGCCTCAAATGAGTACCTGGTGCGGTTGTGTAAACATCGCCACGAGGGAGACAAAGGCGGCCGGGCGTGGTGCTGGCCAAACCATCCCCACCCCCCCTCCTCCTCCTCGTGCACCGTTGCGGCCTTCACAGGTGCTACTCGCCAACAGCACTTGCCCCAACAGTCTGTTGGGGCTACACGGGTGATCTTAATCGTTGTCTGTGTGAGCCATTGCCTTCCTATCCACGTGCATCTACGCATGAGCCTGTATCTCTCTGTGCGTGTTCGTGTGAATGGACGTGTCTGTATGCGCGCGCCGCCGCGCGTGTGCGTGACCAGCCTTGTGTGTATGCGAGCGTGTGTGTCCCGTGTGTAAGCGCGCGCGCGTGTGTGTGTGCGTGCGTGCGCGCGTATGTGTGTGTGAGAGTGTCATTGCCTCTGTGTCTTTATGCATGAGGCTGTTAGACACGGGAGGGACATTTTTGGCTGCACCTGCGTGGATATGAAAGAATGTCTTTTTTCATTCCTTTTCCTAGCGGTCGCATACACAAAAAGGGGGAGCGAGAGTGTTTGGCGAATGGGGGGGGGGGGGGGGGCCGAGATGGGAGTGCGCAAATTAAGAACAAAGCCAACTCGTTTTTCCTTGGCAGTCAAGTGGTTTTCTTTTGGACGCATTGATAAAAGTCGCGTGTCTTTCACTCGCATGAATAGGGCCTTAAATATCGAATGATGGAACCCTGTCTTCTCAGTCGCTTTGCCCCCGGGGCTCCCTTTCAAATCCGGCACGTGCTGCGATGTGACTGTCGCCTATCTTGCTTCGCACTCGAGGAGGAGGAGGAGACACGATCTCGGGTTTCCTTTCACCATCTCGAGTCTCTCTCCTCTTCTCTCTCTCTCGCTCTTTGGAGTTTTGTTTAAAGGGGGCGGGAAGAAGAAAAAAATCACTTTTTAAACTTCTTGTTTTTTGTTACTGCGGCCCAACAAAGAGGCGGGCCCCCTCCGTGAATACGAATTTGCATTCGTCCATGCATCACGTCACACTCAAAGTGGCGCGCGGTTATTTATTTAATTGTTTTAAGGCTGAGTCGACCTAGTTGCGGCGGTGGGGTGGGATGGGGGTGGCGGTGATGGGGACAGAGGAACGCGCGCAGAATCGCTGTCGGATGTATGTGTGTGTGTGCGGTTCTTTTTTCTCACCCGGCGTAACCGGTCCTGGGCCTCGCCTAGGTCGACTCAGCCGCAAATGAGTAGCTGGTGCGGTGTGTAATCATCGCCACGAGGGAGACAAAGGCGGCCGGGCGTGGTGCTGACCACCCATCCCCTCGTGTGAACATCTGTGAAAAAAAAAGCTTTACAGCTCATCGGATTATTCCAGTATAAATAAATATTCTAATTCTGATAGGTGCTCGCTAACGGCACTTGCCCCAAACGTCCGTTAATGCTATACGGGGAATCTGTAGCTTTAGCTTTGTTCTTGGGCGTCTGTACCGCGTGATGTGCGGCATCATGACCGACGTTTCATTGCAGGGGCCATGAGCTTCTTCTGGAACTGAAGCTCCCAGGAATCGGACCACTGTTTAATGGGATCGTAGCGATGTAGATGGGATCGTATTGATGTTTGAATGGGATCGTAGTGATGTTTGAATGGGATCGTAGTGATATTTGATAGTATCGATGTTTAATGGGATCGTAGTGATATTTGTTTGGATCGTAGTGATGTTGATGGGATCGTAGTGATATTGATGGAATCGTAGTGATGTTGATGGTATCGTAGTGATGTTCAATGGGCTCGTAGTGATGTTGATGGGATCGTAGTGATATTGATGGAATCGTAGTGATGTTGATGGGATCGTAGTGATGTTTAATGGGCTCGTAGTGATGTTGATGGGATCGTAGTGATGTTGATGAGGCCGTAGCTATGTTTGATGGGATCGTAGTAATATCTAATAGGATCGTAACACTATTTAATGGGATCATAGCGATCGGCCGCCGGGTTTTCCCTCTGCGATTAGAATCAACATCATGCGTTTAGAGTCTTTGGCCGCTTTACACGATACGCCACTTTGCTGAGCTATCATTTGTGGCCAGGTCGCTTCTGAAAAAGGAGCTGTGTAGCTCAGTGTGGGCCCTTACCTGGTAGAATAAAAAATGTTTAGTTTTTTTAGTTTGATGGGATTGAAGAAATATTTATTGGAATCGTAGCTATGTTTAATGGGATCGGATCGGTTTGAACGGGATCGTAGTACGATGTGAGAATGACTGTCGCGCCACCCAGCACACGTCATGTTAAATACCATTCACGTGCTGAGAAGAAGGGTCTGGTGCCCGAAACGTCGCCAATGATATAACTTTAAGGGAGTTACTATCGACGGACGCGTGCGTTTGCTGTGTTTCATTGTGCGCGCTTCATCACTGCCACTGCGGTCGCAGAAGAAGAACCCCCAAATGACTCGCGATATCCAGTGGTGCTCGCCTCTGATGGTATCCCATGAGCGCAGTGCTGGAAATTCCACATTGCCATGGTGGGGGGTGACGGCGGCGGCGGCGATTTCTGCAGTGGTGAGCACACTGCACCATGACACCGGGTGACCCGAGTTCAATTCCCTGCCACGGCTAACGTCAGCGGCAATTTACATCTGAGCCTACTCCTCTTTGCGCTCCGTCGCCTCTCAAGCCAAACCCCCGGTAATAGCCACAGGCATCGTGAAGTGTGGTCGAAGTAATGGTCAAACCGACTCCTGTTGACAGACGCAGCATGGGGGAGGCCTTCATCCAGCAGTGGAGTGACAAAAACAACAAAAAAGGTCCGTAAATTATTTCCAATGATTCATATTTCGGGTGGCGGCGGGCGGTCTGCGCGTGGGATTACCACCGTTGACCCCGTTCACAAAGCGGTACTGATTTTATTGGCCATGAAGGAGATGATGCGCTCGGTCGACCCCCGACTGGGATCTGAACTTGCAACCTTGCGTTCTGCGTGAATGCGCCGCAGTAGGAACGGCGACCCCCCCCCCATGCCCCCCCCGCCCTCCGTCCCTCTCGCCGCCCCCCCCCCGCCCACCCTCCGCCCCCCCCCCGCCGATATTTTTTTTTCCGCGAGCGTTCGATGCGATTGATCATCCACCCCCAAATGCGGCGTTAGTATATTTGTAGCTTCTTGTAATCGTATCGACCTGTTAAGTTCCCCCCCCCCCGCCCATATAATTAACATGGACTCTATGTTTGCAGTTCACGGAAGTGTTTTTTTTCTAATTAAATGTTGGTTTTATTTTTGCTTCTGGTTACAACACCAAAAGACAAACAACGCTTCCCCCGTGTAGCCTTTAACAGACTGTTGGGGTCAAATGCTGTGAGCGAGCAGCACCTACGAAGGTCGGTAGGTACAGCGCATGAGGAGGGTGTGTGGCCAGCACCACGCCCGGCCGCCTTTGTTTCCCCGGTCACGATGTTCACTACGCCGCACCAGGTGCTCACTTGAGGCCGAGTCGATCGGGAATCGAGCTCCAGGGTTCGTGCCGGGCTCGTAGACGCAGTGCGCTAACCGCTCCACCACCGCTCACAACACCGAGTAAAGAGTCATCAGCACAGGAGAAGCGGAGAGCCTCGTGGAGCGATTGAACCGAAGTGAGTGCGAAGCAGGCGCAGTGCATTGAACACGTGACTTGTTCCGGCAGCATGCACAGTGGACCGCACGTGCGCGCGCGCGTGTGTTGGGAGCTCGCTAGCAGCACTTGCTACACGGGGGATATTCGTCTTTGTTATGGGGAGCGGTGGTGCAGCGGTTTAGCGCTACGCTGCACCACGAACCCGGCGACCCGAGTCCGATTCCCGCTCACGGCCAACACCACCAGTGACGATAATCTGAACCGGTCCTGGACCTACCCCTAGGTCGACTCAGCCTCAAATGAGTTACCTGGTGAGGTGTTGCGGTGCCGGCCTTCATACTGTAGGTGCTGCCTAACAGCACTTGCCCCGGCAGGTCTCTTCAGGCTACACGGGGGATCTTCATCTCCGTTGTCAACCTTCAGTGGAAGGAACCTAGGCGTGGGTTGTGGAACGGACAGGAATGCTGACAGGTCAAAGAATGTTAAGGCAGCATCTAGAAAATGTTGCTCTCTCGTCTCCTTCCATGTCCCCCTCCTAGAGGTCTCTGCGTTCCCACTCTGCTCTCCGTCCATCCTTGTACCCGTGCACAATCTCGCTTTGGCCATTCTCCCTCCTTGCCAACCCTCCACTGGAATAAACTTCCCTTGTACATTAAGCAGCACGGCCCATGGACTCAACACTGCCCATGGACTCAACACTGCCCATGGACTCAACACTGCCCATAGACTCAACACTGCCCATAGACTCAGCACTGCCCATAGACTCAGCACTGCCCATAGACTCAACACTGCCCATAGACTCAACACTGTCCATAGGCTCAACACTGCCCATAGGCTCAACACTGCCCATAGACTCAACACTGCCCATAGACTCAACACTGCCCATAGGCTCAACACTGCCCATAGGCTCAACACTGCCCATAGGCTCAACACTGCCCATAGGCTCAACACTGCCCATAGGCTCAACACTGCCCATAGACTCAACACTGCCCATAGACTCAACACTGCCCATAGACTCAACACTGCTCCAGGGACTAACACTACCCATAAACTTAACATGCTGTATATGGATATAGAATAGATATCCAATAGATCACATACCTATGATAATCACCCAGGAATGTCTGTCCTTAACGCTCGTGACGTCACTCCACATCGACCAGCCTCCCTCATTAATATTCATGAGCAGATCACGTCCTCCAAATGGATACCCCCCCACCCCTCCTCATTAACAATCATGAGCGGGTGACGTCACTCAATATGGAGTACTCCCCCCCCCCCCTCACTAATAATCATGCGCAAGTGATGTCACTCCACATCGAACAGCCTCCCTCATTAATAATCATGAAGAGGTGACGTCCTCCAAATGGACACACCCCCCTCCCATTCATAATAATTAGCGGGTGACGTCACTCCACATGGGTGGGGGGGGGGGGGCGAGGCGCCTCCTCCCCCCTCCTCGGCGTCAACTTAC
This sequence comes from Petromyzon marinus, assembly GCF_048934315.1. Classification (NCBI taxonomy): domain Eukaryota; kingdom Metazoa; phylum Chordata; class Hyperoartia; order Petromyzontiformes; family Petromyzontidae; genus Petromyzon; species Petromyzon marinus. The sequence goes on along the minus strand of NC_133682.1, from coordinate 10,115,546 downwards.
AAACCTCACGTCACGTGATCTACGTCACGCTGTTGTTGAGACATCAAAGTAAAAAGGACGTCATGATGAACAAGGGATTATCACCTTTACATAAAATAAGTCTGTGCCACCGCGCCTTTACAAATTGCGCACGAATTGATGCAATGAATATCACGTCGCGGTCTGATTTTCGCTTGCAAGTTTCAGATTTACTGCAATACACCCGTCCTTGGACGGGCTGAAGTCTAATTAACTCATAATCATCATTAATGATGATTATCATTACGAGTTAACTCGTAATCATTAATGATGATTATCATTACGAGTTAACTCGTAATCATCATTACGAGTTAACTCGTAATCTCTGTCCCACCTGCAGTCGGTAATCCCTCGGTATATTTTGCACGTGCGTTTTCATTTCATTTAGTTTTCATTTATGTTGGTATAGCCCTGTGAGCCATTCGGCTCTTGAATTGGGTGCAACCGCCACAAACAAAAAACAAAAACATGAACAAGAAAACATCTTGAAGTGACTTTGTGCATGTGCAAACAGAAAATCCAGGAAAAAAACATCAAAATATTCCTGAAATAGCATTGTGTTTGGTCCCTGTGAGTTGGGGTGCGACTTAGTAAGAACGCCGTTTGAACGATACAAATACAAAGATCCCCCCGTGTAGCCTTAACAGACTGTTGGGGCAAGTGCTTGTTAGCGAGCACCGATGAAGGCCGGCACGGCACACGAGGTGGTGGGTGGCCAGCACCACGCCCGGCCGCCTTTGTCTTCCTAGTGGCGATGTTTACACACCGCACCAGGTACTCATTTGAGGCTGAGTCGACCTAGGGGAGGCCCAGCACCGGTTCAGATAATCGTCACTGGTGTTCGCCGAACTGGAGATGCCGGGCTTGTAGCGCAAGCCGCTACGCACACACGCGCCCTTCCACGGCGGAGATCACACACACGGTGTAGACTCGCACGCTCTGTGTCACACGAAAACAACGAAGTGTCACATCCAGTGGAAGTTTATCGCAGCCAAATGCTCTAATCGCGTGTTTCTAAATTAGAAGGGGAATATTTAATTGGACTGGAGGAGGAATCCGATTAGCTATGAAGCTCTTTTCCACAGACGTTCAGTAGGGGTGGAGGGAAAAACCAGAGGACGCGGAGAAGAATCCATGGAGAGAGAGACACGCAAACTCCAAATATTCAGCAGGCGTCAGGGTCGGGATCGAACCCACGACCTCCCATTTACGTGACAACCCTCACTAGTTGGCTGTGTCGGGTGGTGGCGGGTTTTAAAGACACGTTTATATATTTTCACGATCTTACCCAAATTAACTCTAATATCCACGACCTCCTGTGTACCTGGCGAGGGAGTTAACATCTCCTAGCCACCGTGGCGCCCTCTGCTGCAGTCACCCCGGCTGCTCCTGCTGAGGCCGGTGGTGGAAATTCCACATTCGTATGGTGGCGTTGATTCCATCCAATTTACGACCACCGTTGACTTCGCCACAAAGTGGTCATTCGTTTTACCGACCCCGGGAGGGATGATGGGCTAAGTCAACACCCCACCCGCCCCCTACCTCCCCACCCTGCCCCAACCGGGATTTGAACTCGTGACCTTCCACTTTGCGAGCAGGTCGCTCTGCCACTTGAGTCACCACCTGGCCGGGTAGATCATGATCACTGATAATTACAGTGCCCGCCTGAGTTAGACTGCCGGCCACGGGCTATAACATCGCTGGCTCACTAATATCCGAACCACTGGGCCATCTGTGAAACAGAAGCTGAATGTCCCATGGGACTCCTCCAGCATCCGTGAATATTCTGATTCTGAGCTAAGTCCTGTCTCCCAGCCCACCTCGCCAACCTGCAATGACCAGCGTCACACAAACAACCAAACAACAAACAACAACAACATCATCAATTGCGGATTCACATCACAGGTGTCCCCTGTTGTAAATCCCCAATGTGATCTTAAGACATTGTCCCAATGAAGCCTTCTCTGCGATTTCACTCAAACAAACAACAAACCAACCGCCACCATTCGCTGCCTTCTCTCACCGCCCGAGCGCGGTAGATCAGCAGCAATAACAACAACAACAACAAAAACGCAGAACTCGGCAAGTAACAAAAAAAAAACCCAACCCGGCCACAGACTCGGGAGCGCTCATCGCTCACCGGTGACCACCACCACCACCGCCGGCTGAGCGACCGACCGCACGTCTCGGCAGGACTCATCAATAAACGAGACATCGCATTTCTCGCCGCCATCCGTCAACAATTTGTCTGAGCCACTTTGGCGCACGTGCCGACTGCGTGAGCGATAACCGAGCGGTGTCTTCTTTTGCCTCCTTGTTACTTCCCCCACCACCCACCAACCACCAACCCCCTCACCCTCCTCGTCCTCCTCGTCGTCGTATTTGACCCCTCGGCCTTCGCGATCAACTTCCGCGACCCCCGGCGACCTGTCACAAGGCAACCAGGAGAGCTCTCGTCGAGTTGACCTTTCGCGACCTCGAGGGCCGCGTCCGCGTCGAGGTTGAAGCCACCGCCTCGACGCGGACGCACGCGGCCCCACAAAGCCGCTGAGCCGCTTGAAGGCTTCGCGGTGCCGCGATCCGCCCGGACGCAACTCGCGCAGGATTACGGAGGTGCAGCAAGTGGGTCGGGCGGCCTCTGCGTGTGCAGGGGTTTTGCGTGGTCCCCCCCATCAAACGGGTGGATTCATGGCAAAATAAACAAACCAAGACAAATGACAACCATTCCATCCGGTGCAATTTCACTCTCTCGAATGAAACGCAACTGCTGAATATTTTTGGCCAAACGTCAAACATGGAAGCCTCTTGGGAATGAGTCCTGAGACTCGGTTGTTCTTCTTTAGTGAACAAAATATGATCATAGGTGTTTTTTTTCTTCTCCCATTTATCTGGCAACAAAACAGCTGTGTTAAGATGTTAAAACACCAAACTGAAACCTTTTACAAGGAATCATGTCAACATTATCCAGAATGCTTGTGGTCAGTATGCAAACAAAAAACAAACTCTGATAATATATGTGGCATTGTCCTTGAAACCGATTGGTCCACACCAGAGACAGCTTTCTTTTGAGCCTCGTCTCAAAACGGTGTTTGCATTTTGACCACAAGTATTGTGGTTAATGCAGATATGATTCCTTGTAAAAGGTTTCAGTTTGGTATTTTAACATCTTAACACCTGTTGTGTTGCCAGATAAAAGGAGAAAAACCTATGATCATATTTTGGTACTGGCAAAGGAGGTCCCATGATGAACAAATGTTACTTGAGGGTGATCGTCACAAAAATAAATAGCTATATATTTGGCCCAAAAAATATATTTGAATTTTATCCGAACTTTTACAGAAGACCATTTGAACTCTCCGCTGTACAATTTCCACCATCCTCTTCCTCGCCAAATGTCTATCACTGGACACACACTGTATTTTCTAACACTAACACGACTTGTTTAATGACCAGGTAAGGCCCAACTGAGCTATACAGCTCTTTTTCAGAAGCGACATTGCGATCACAAATGATAGGTCAACGAGTGGTTAATCGTGTGGCTATTTATAGCAGCAGCCAAATACTCTGAACGCGTGATGTTTTTTTTCTAAATGTGGAGGGAAAAATAGCGGAGAACCCAAACAAAGTTCAATGCGACCACGGGGAGAGAGGAGACACCGCAAACTCCAAATATACAGCAGCAGCAGGCGTCGGGGTCGGGATCGAACCCACGGCCTCCTGCGTACCAGGCGAGGTAGTTAACATTTCCGAGCCACCGTGATGATGATGATGATGATGAGATAGAGACACCGCAAACTCCAAATATACAGCAGCAGCAGGCGTCGGGGTCGGAATCTAACCCACGACCTCCTGCGTACCAGGCGAGGTAGTTAACATCCTGCACGTGGCCTGCACGCACAACATGAGAGCTGCCGCCGCCGCTGCTGCTGGCTAGCTGGCTTGCTGCGAGCCCTCCAGCCCTGACCTTGTCACCCACCGCTCGCACCTGCGTCAACCACGCAGGCCCTCTGACATCGTTCAGGGCTGGGGGAGGGGGGCGGGGAGTTTGTGCGTGGCTGTTTTTGTTGCAGCAGCTGCTGCTGCTGTTGTTGTTGTTGGTGGTGGTGGTGGTGGCGGCGGTGGTGGTAGCGGAGGTATGGGAGCGGTTGTGCGGTAGTCGGCACGCAGCACGACGAAACCATTCCCGCTCACGACCAACACCGGTTACGATGATCGGAGCCAGTTCCGGGCCTCCCCTAGGTCGGCTCAGCCTCAAGCAAGTGCCTTGTGCGGTCTGTCAAAGCATCGTCACTCGGAAGACAAAGACGACCGGGCGTGATGCTGGCCACTTCACCCACTTTCCTGTGCCGTTGCGGTCTTCGCCGATGCGGTGATTCGCTGGCAGCACCCGCCCCAACGGTCTGTCGAGGCTATACGGGGGATTTTTGTTTTGTTGTTGTTGTTGGCGGTGGAATCTACGGGGCCAGAAGGCCCGTCCCTAATCGCGGGCCCAGGGGCAATGGGAGCATGTGGCCTCATTTCTCAACGCCGCCGCGATCGACAGCGCTTTGCCGGGCCTTGGGTGGCGGTGGTTAAGGGGGGTGGGGGGTTTGGGGGTGACCCCTTTGGTGCCCGCGGCGAGAAAGTGAGAGGAGCCGCTGCTGAGTGGAGGGGATTCCGGAACTCGGGAAGAGGATGAGGAATGGCCCCTCCGTCAACGGGCAGCGGCTGCCGTGCTGAGCGGGGAAGGGTTTGATGGTTTTCTTGGGGTCATGTAAACTTAACTATTACATCATGGGACCGCCTTTGCCAGTACCAACATATGAGAAGAGGTTTTCCCCTTTTTTCTGGCAACAAAACAGCTGTGTTGAAGATGTTAAAACACCAAACTGAAACCTTTTTCAATGGATTATGTCTGCGTTAACCACAACGCTTGTGGTCAGAATGCGAACCAAAACACGCTCTGATAATATCTGTGGCATTGTCCTTGAAACTGATTGATCCACACCAGAGACAGCTCTCTTTCGAACCTAGTAACGTTGTTATACGAGAGGACGCCAAAAGGCGTACAGCCTTCTTTGCACACACTCTACCACTCAGCCTGTACGCCTTTTGGCGTCCTCTGGTCTAACACCGTTTTGAGACGAGGCTCAAAAGAAAGCTGTCTCTGGTGTGGACCAATCGGTTTCAGAGACAATGCATATATATTATCAGAGTTTGTTTTTTGTTTGTATTCCGACCACAAGTATTGTGGTTAATGCAGACATGATTCCTTGTAAAATGTTTCAGTTTGGTGTTTTAACACCTTAGCACCTGTTTTGTTGCCAGAATAAAGGGGAAAACCTAAACTATTACACTTTATAAAATGTTTTACCGGGGTTAAGGCCCAATGAGCTACACATATCTCTTTTGCTGAAGCGAGCTGGCCATCACTAATGATAGCTCAAGGAAGTGGCTTATCATCATCGCGTGGAAATTTACAAATAATCTAAACGCGTGGTGATGTTGATTCTAAATGTGGAGGGAAAACCCGGAGGACACGGAGAAAAAATCCACGCGACCACGAGAAGGGAGAGAGAGAGAGAGAGAGACTCAAACTCCAAATATACAGCAGCAGGCGTCAGGGTCGGCATGAAACCCACGACCTCCTGCATATCAGGCGAAGTAGTTAACACCTCCACACCGCATTCGGCCACGACCCGTCCTCTGCTGGATGTCAGCCTCCCCACACCGTAGCCATTCGGCGTGGTCAAGCGAAGTAGAAGCAGCAGCAGCAGCGTCTCCACCTCGCTCAACCTCGTTGATGAGCGCGGCATTGCCCACCCCTCCTCTCTCTCTCTCTCATCTCCCCTGCGTCCCGTGCGGCATCACGAGAGGAGTCCGCCCGTGTCCTCTCGCACCAGCACTGCGGGGGTCGCCTGCAACCTAGGGCCAAGAACGGGTGGCCGCGCAGTTGCAGTGCAGCAGCACGGCACGGGGTTTAGTTGGTGTTGTCCTTCCTCGCACCTCCGATTGCCACGGTCGGCCACGTACGGCGCTGAAGAAGTTCAACGTACGCGGTGGTTCAATGGGGCGTCCCGGACGCGCTTCAGATGTCACTCTCTTCCAAAGTTGGCTGTGGCCGGGCAATTGGACTCGGGGTTGCCGCAGGCCCGGTCCTACCGCAGTGCGCTAACCGATGCGCCACCGCTCCATTCGTCGGCTGGCCCTCTGCTCCGAGGCTGGGACGAGAGTGGCCCCCGGCGAGTCGTGCGGGTGGCGGTGCCCTGCGGGGGGAGTGGAGGCTCCCAGAGGGCAGTGAACGCTTCAAATCGAGCACAGTATTTGTTATTTGACCAGGCAAGGCCCACTGAGCTATATGGCTCATTTTCAGAAGTGACCTGGCTTGTCACGTGGACATTTATAGCAGCAACCAAATGCCCTAAACGCGCGTTTCTAAATCTCTCCACGTGGCCTCTCTTCTCCATTTGTAAGCAGTTTTTGTGTCGGCCCCTAATGGCTGGGTTCGTGTTTAATTCTTTGTTGGACGAGCTCAGAGCGTGTCGACAGAATCGCGGCAAGGTCTGGCTCCGTTTTGGTTTGTTTCGTCGTCATCGTCGTCATCATCATCATCACTACCATCAGCCTTTATCACGGTTGGCTACGTACGGCGCGAGAGAAGTTCAACATACACGTCTAGACATTGCGTATCCACTGCTGGATGAAGGCCTCCCAAAGCCGTTGTGCCATTTCTCGCGCACCCTCGAACGTCTCCGTCCATGCGGCTGGGGTTGGTTTCGGGCACGTCAGAGACCCCGCACCCGGCACACCGCATCCAGTATACATAATCAGAATTTGTAATTGTTTTGGGTTTACGCCCCAAAGCGGCGCCGGTGTTGCTGTAGTAGCAACGAATTGGCACGTTTTGTTCACGTGGCTAATTGGCTGTGTCGGGTGGTGGCGGGTTAAACGACACATTTTTATAATCACGCGATCTAAAAAAAAAACCTCCATTAAGGATTTCTATTTCTACTGGAAGAATCCGATGAGCTATGAAGCTCTTTTTCACAGACGCTTCTCGCTCTGGGCTGAAACTCCGTGAGTCCACGTGATTAAAACAACCCGTGGCCCCCGTGGTAACGGAACCTTCGACACGACGCTGGGCAGACAATGACAAAGATCCCCCGTGTAGCCTCAACAGACTTTTGGGGCAAGTGCTGTTAGCGAGTAGCAGCCCCTACGAAGGCCGCCACGGCACTCGACGGGGGTGGGTGGCCAGCACCTCGCCCCGGCCGCCTTTGTCTCCACCAGTGGTGATGTTTACACTGTACCGGGTACTCATTTGAGGCTGAGTCGACCTAGGAGAAGCCGAGGACCGCTTCACATAATCGTCACTGTGGTGTTGGCAGTGATGCGGGAATCGAACCCGGGTCGCCAGGAATCGTAGAGCAGTGTAGCGCTGACCGCTACACTACCGCTCCCCACCACGTGCACACACGCACGGGTGCACACGCACGGGTCGCGGTGCGTGGAAATTTGAAATCCGCCACCGCTGAGACTCAAGTCAACTGTGGGCTGGGCGAGAGCGGAGAGAGACTTTTTGACTTTTTAAAAAACTTTTATTGCCGCCAGCAGCAACAGCAATGGAGGCGATTCCGATACGAAATACACAAAGTCACCAGCAACACAAATAACACAAACGCTGTAAATCCCCGCGTTGTGGCGCTAAATGCACCGCGCCCAACACGAAAGAAAAGTCACGTGGTGGTGGTGGTGGTGGTGATCGCGCACGCCACGGTGACGAGCGAGCGCTTCAAAAGGTGAACACGAGGAGGGTGCCGTCCACGCTGGTACTTTTCCGGCTCACCAGCGTTCGAAGAAGACGCGCTGCACATCACCGACACGTGTGTGTGGTACGTGGCGTGCTCCAGCCGGAGCCGCGCCTTGAGCAGGCCCCTGAACACTGCAAGCAGCACAGAGCAGCCGTCGGTGTCACCTTGCAGCGCATTTTTTTCTGGTTCTGTACACCGCCAACTTCGCCTGAGCACAGGCGAAGTTGGCGAGGTCATGGCGCTTGTTAGCCAGGTAAGGCACCACCACCCCCATATACGAAGCTGCCGCTGTTGTAGAAGGGCACCACCCCCAGTTTCCTGAAGATGTCCCCCAAAAGGCGGAACATTGGGTTGAGCCCTTGGCAGCGTTAAGTACCGGTGGGGCAGATCCTCCCTGGCACCGTAAGAAATGCGCAAGTCCCTGGCGAGATTCGGCTGAGCCACACGGCCGATGGCAACGTGCAGTGTGCCAATCTCCACTGGAGGTCATGCGGTAGAGAGAGCGAGAGGGCGAGCGGGCGAGAGAGAGAGACACACACTTTGAACCACTTTCATTGCTGCCAGCAGCAATAGAGCTGGAGCCGCTGACGACAGGGGATCACCAACGTCGAGTAGAGGAACATCACAATTGAGACCCGCGGTGGGTGCGCTACACCGCCACGTGCAATGCGTGAAGTTAACTGGTCAAGACGTTGAAGTCAGTGCACCGTTTGTGTTGGTGCAGAGGGCTTGACTGCCCCGACCCCCACCACCGTTCAAGGAATACACGCGCGTCCCCGTCATAGGATTGATACGCGTGCTCCAGCCGGAGCCGTGCCTTGAGCGAGCGAGAGAGATGGGGAGAGAACGAACGAGAGAAAGAGGGAGAAAGAGAGAGAGAGAGAACGAGCGAGAGAGAGAGAGTGAGCGAGAGAGAGTGAGCGAGAGCGAGAGAGAGAGTGAGCGAGAGAGAGAGAGTGTGAGCGAGAGAGAGAGAGAGAACGAGCGAGAGAGAGAGTGAGCGAGAGAGAGAGAGTGAGAGAGAGAGAGTGAGCGAGAGAGAGAGTGAGCGAGAGAGTGAGCGAGAGAGAGAGTGAGCGAGAGAGAGAGAGTGAGTGAGTGAGAGAGTGAGAGAGAGAGAGTGAGAGAGAGTGAGCGAGAGAGAGAGTGAGCGAGAGAGAGAGTGAGCGAGAGAGAGAGCGAGAGAGCGAGAGAGAGTGAGAGAGAGAGAGTGAGAGAGAGAACGAGCGAGAGAGTGAGCGAGAGAGCAGCAGCAAAGAGGAAAGATCGCAGGGAGGTGCAGATTAACCCGGGGGCCGCCGCGCTGTGTAATCCACTCTGGCGTGAGCGGCGCGGATCCGATGCCTCCCAGCATGAGCGCTGCCCCCCCCCAAACCCCCACAGCCTCTAGCACGGGGGGCGGTGGGGGGAGGGATGATGCGGTGGTGGTGGGGGGGGGGTTACCCCGTCAGTGGTAGCGGTGGCGGAGCAAACTGATCTTGGTTGGGGAGGAGAGGTGCGAATTCCTGCTCCTAGCAGCGGGTGGACAGGGGGGTTTAATAATATAAAACAACAACACACCATCCTCGTCCCGTGTTAGCAGTGGCAGCGGTGGATCCGGCGTTAAGGAGCAGCGTTGCGATTGTAGGAGCTTTATAAGATCAAAAATAAACCCATATGTATATAAACAATAAACTCAGGTATATTATTTGGGTCTTTCGTTAAAGCCACGTAGATAGAATAAATTTATAAAATGATAAAAATAATAACAATATCACGCCGTTTCGATCGCAACACAAGCAATCGTCATCAGGTGAAAAATATAGCGGGAGAGACCCGCTTCAGCAGAGCTGCTCAGCTGCTCAGCAGCTCTCCCGCTATATTTTTCACCTGATGACGATTGCTGAAAAATAGTCCTCAGATTCAGTGTGGCTCTTATGGATATAATTTCAATAAGTAAAATGTGTGATAAATAATAACAATTATTACATAAATTAATATATATATTCCGCCCCTACTATCCGCATCGTGCCATGAGATGTAAAAATCCGTTGGGGAATTCCGCACCCTGCATCAGCGACTGGCCCCGGAAGAGGACGTCACTGAACTACTTATGACGTCACTTCAGTCGGCCATTTTTATCCACACGAGGTTGTGCTGCACCCTCCATATGCATTTGCAAAGAGTGTTCGTCGCTCGTCAATGAAACACAAGCACACACATACGTAAACATCTGAAAACCGGGGCTGGAATTCAGGCAAATTAAGCGAAGAACCAAGTTTAGTGTGACGCTTTGTTGTTGTTATGTTTTACAGTCATTGGTGACTGCCAAATTGTTAAGACTGGGAACCTGGCTTAATCACAACTGCATCTATGCATGTCTATGTGTCTCTGTGTGTTTCTACGTACAGTAGCAATCTGAGTCTGTAGGTCTCCATGTGTATCTATGGGCCTCTATGTGTGTCTTTGAGCCTCAGTGTGAGTTTATGCGTCTCTGTGTACGGTATTAATACGAGTCTACAGGTCTCCATATGAGCTTATGGATCTCGTATACGAGTCGGTTGATATCTATGTGAGGCTATGGGCCTCCACATAAGGTGTGTATGTGAGTCAGTGAATCTCCATGTGTGAGTCTATGGATCTCCACGTGAGTCATCGGTGCAGGAGACTGGGAAACGTTCAATTCTCAGAGCTGAAATGTATCCACAGTGAGCGATATCCCAAAAGCAATATACCCGGGTGTTTTTGGTGCGGTAATCGGTGACCGAGACGTGGCCATTAAGTCACTCCACTTGAGAAATGGGGCTTAATCTCAAGGAACCTCACACACGGTAAACAAGAGGGCAGAACGCAGACGAGCAAAAATGTGAAATGAATGATGATCAATTACACTTACGCAAGGGTCCTCGCCTAACGCATTTTCACGCAACGCGTTTTCGCTACAACGCGGTTCTTCTATTCGGGAACACTTTTAACGTGACATGAAATGCACCCCGTCATGACGCAAGAACGCACCCCGTTATGACGTGGAATGCGCCCGTCATAAACGCGGCTTCTGATCGGTGGACGACGAACCGCACTGCACAGCTGTAATGTCCGTGCAAATAACAGAACATTACAAATTCACGCAAACTCGTTGACACACTGCTCTGCAGAGAGGAGTGAATGAGAGAGTGACAGGGAGGTGTATGGGTTTACTGGAGGAGCGAAAGTAGAAGGGAGAGCACAAGAGAACAGAACATCGAGAGAGTTCACTTACAGAGAGAGGGGTGAGTGAAAGAAAGGGAATCGCGCTCTTCCTGAGACAGCGAAGCTCATTCAGGGCCTCGCTCATTGACTCTGGAGATTTCTGGTGGGAAGAGACCTCCACTGACACTACCAAAGACAAAGATCGCCCGCATAGCCTGGACAGACTATTGTGGCAAGTGCTTTCAGCAAGCACCTCCGAAGGTCGAAACGGCACGCGAGGGGGTGGGTGGCCGGCACCACGCCCGGCCGCCTTTGTCTCCCTAGTGGCGATGTCTACACACTACACCAGGTACTCATTTGAGGTTAAGTCGACTTAGGGGAGGCCCAGGACCGATTCAGATCATCGAACTCGGGTCGCGCAGCACGGTAACCGCTACGCCACCGCTCCCCACTGCCACCACTGCTAACCACCACACACACAACCAACGACTACCACCACCACCACCATAATCACTCCCACCACTGCCACCACCGCCACCATCACCACCACCACCACCAAACTCTCCCACCCCCCTCCCTTCTCCTCCCCCATCGCGCCCCTTTAGCAGAGGCAGCCAGACTCGCCCCAGCCGCACTTAATCATTCGCTAAGGAGAGAAAGGCCGAATGTGCACGGGGGTGATCCCTCTGTGTAATTTGTGCCACTGCAACCTAATCAATTTGAGGTTTGCATTGCGGGCCCTTTCACTCCGCGCCGTATTTCGCGCCCTCCACCCCACCTCGCCACCCCCCCCCCAACCTCCTCCTCCGCCTGTCAACGCCTCACAAAGGCCCCCTTTTTTGTGTCAACGGCGTCTGTGGCCCCCATTGTCCCTCCGGCACAACCGCACGGACACCGCGCGCCTCCCTCCCACGCGCCAAGAGTTTGCCGCTGCGACGCGAGCGGAGGGCCGTCGATTCGTCGTCGTCGTAGCGGCGGCGGTGGTGGTGGCGGAGGCGTGGGGAGCGGTGGCGCAGCGGTTAGCGAGCCGGTGACCCGAGATCGATTTCCACCGCGATGTGTAAATCGCCTCGAGAAAACGAAAACATTGAGGCCCCAACTGACCGAATGCCGCACATCCCCCTGAGCGAATAATGAAGTTACTACGCCAATGATAATGTAGTTACTACGCCACTGATAATGTAGTTACTACACCACTGTTAATGTAGTTACTACACCACTGATAATGTAGTTACTACGCCACTGATAATGTAGTCACTACACCACTGGTAATGTAGTTACTACGCCACTGATAATGTAGTTACTACGCCACTGATAATGTAGTTACAACGCCACTGATAATGTAGTTACTATGCCACTGAAAATGTAGTTACTACGCCACTGATAATGTAGTAACTATGTCACTGATAATGCAGTTACTACGCCACTGATAATGTAGTCACTACATCACTGATAATGTAGTTACTACGCCACTGATAATGTAGTTACTACGTCACTGATAATTTAGTTACTACACCACTGATAATGGAGTTACTACGCCACTGATAATGTAGTCACTACACCACTGGTAATGTAGTTACTACGCCACTGATAATGTAGTTACTACGCCACTGATAATGTAGTTACAACGCCACTGATAATGTAGTTACTACGCCACTGATAATGTAGTTACTACGCCACTGATAACGTAGTTACTACGCCACTGATAATGTAGTTACAACGCCACTGATAATGTAGTTACTACGCCACTGATAATGTAGTTACTACGCCACTGATAACGTAGTTACTACGCCACTGATAATGTAGTTACTACTCCACTGATAATGCAGTTACTACACCACTGATAATGTAGTTACTACGCCACTGATAATGTAGTTACTACGTCACTGATAATGTAGTTACTACACCACTGATAATGTAGTTACTACACCACTGATAATGTAGTTACTACACCACTATAATGTAGTTACTACAGCACTGATAATGTAGTTACTTCCCCACTGATAATGTAGTTACTACGTCACTGATAATGTAGTTACTACACCACTGATAATGTAGTTACTACGCCACTGATAATGTAGTTACTACGCCACTGATAATGTAGTTACTACACCACTGATAATGGAGTTACTATGCCACTGATAATGTAGTTACTACACCACTGACAATGTAGTTACTACACCACTGATAATGTAGTTACTACGCCACTGATAATGAAGTTACTACACCACAGATAATGTAGTTACTACGCCACTGATAATGTAGTTACTACGCCATTCACACGAGAGGACTCCCATTGCGGTGATGGAGCGGTGAGATCACCTCGTGTGGAGGTGCCCGGTGGATCGATTCATCGCGGAATCGTGGGAGGTTACGACGGCTTGGTGAAGGGGCCCAGTTGCGATCTGGCGTTGGATCAGACCATGGGGAGGGGGGGGGTTCAGCAAATCTGCGGCTCCTGAGCCTCGCGAGGCTCTTCGAGGGACTGCTTCGTGAGGTTATTCGTCAAGGACCACCACCGCCTCGTACTCACCGCACAGTGCGTCACGGCTCTTGAAGTGTTTAGAATAAAAAAAATGTTTTACCGAATTCGAACAACAACAAAAAATGTTGGTTCTTTGTTTGCCGGACGCCTGGGCTATACTCAAACAAACAAAGAAATTATCAAGTGCAAAATTGTTGTTTGTGAGAGCCTTTGTTGCCGCTATAAAGATGATGATAATAAAAGAAGATGATTTTACTCTTTCCGGCAATAATACACAGGAGTTGTGTGAAGATGTTCAAACGCCTGATAGACATACGCCTATTACAAGGCATCATCAGGCCCGCATAAACCACACATATAAAGCTTGCGGTGAAACAAGCAAACACACGTGCTTGGATAACGAGTCGTGCGCATTGTCCTTGGAACCGATTGGCTCCTCCACCCAGAGACGGCCTCCCTTCAGCGTTCTTCTCTGGTCGAACACCGGTGGCGAGACAAGGCCACCACGAGGAACGTGATCATTGTCTTGGCAAAATCATCGACGTTTTATTTTAAAACGAAGTTGTGTCTCTCTCGCCTCCCCTCCCCCCCCAGTGTCACCCTGTTTGTGTATCCACGGGCGTGAGGTTACGAGACGTAAGAAGATCCGTCGGGAGAATCTTCAGACAAGACGCCTCCTGGGGTCCTTCATCCAGCAGTGGTAGTCATCTTGGCTGTTGATGATGATGCTGCTGATGATGCTGCTGCTGATGGTGCTGCTGATGGCGCTGCTAATACTACTGATGCCGATGATGCTGCTGCTGCTAATGCTGCTGCTGATGATGATGATGCTGCTGCTCCTGGTGATGATGATGATAATGGTGCTGCTGATGGCGCTGCTAATACTACTGATGCTGATGATGCTGCTGCTGCTGCTAATGCTACTGCTGCTGAAGCTGCTGCCGATACTGCTGATGCTGCTGCTGCTGATGGTGCTGCTGATGACTCATCTCGGTGAATGGAATTCTTGACACGTGCGCGCTGTGGGGCAGGGATTTCTAAAGCTCGCCAATGCCATTGTTAAGGGTCGTGTCCCGCGACTTCGGACGTACTTCCAAGGAGTGTGTTAAACGGATGCACAAATGCTGAAAAACATATGACGCAACTTCGTCCATTTAAATCCCCCCCCCCATTTCCTTCGACGCGGGAGCTCGTCGTGATTTGGACGTCTTCATGAACGCATTACAACATCTGTTCTTCGTTACAGTGATACGTAATCACCGCAATGTGTTCCGATTCGCGTATCGCCCCTCCTTTCGCCAATACGTCGTCAATTCCCTAATACACGAGGGGGGGGGGGTGGGGTTTGGGGTTAGATCTCGTAGATAAAAAAAAAATGTGTCGTTAAGCCCGCCGCCACCGGACACAGCCAACTAGTAAGGATTTTGTCACATGAACAGAACGTGGCCAATTCGTCACTAGCACAGCGCTGACCGCTGTGTTGCAGAGCCAAGCGACAACAATTGACAATCTAAGTATTACGGATGCTATTGCTCGCGAAAGCCTCCGTGTTAAGCGTCGTCACTCGATGATGATGATGGATGATCATCATCATCATTATTATGTCCACCGCCACCTGAATTGTCGTCACCTCGAGCGCCACACTCACATCATCCGTCTATTCTCGTTATCCGTCGCCTCCACCAACCCTGTACACGACACCGCAGTGCGTCACGCGTAACGCAATGTCCCCCACTACCGTAGAGCACGACGGACGATTTGTGCGCAGTATTTACGGTGCTTTGGGAAAGGACAAAAAAAAAGATTTGCGTTTATTTACGTCGATTCGATATCCGTCGGCCCGCCGTTCAGGAACGCATCCCCGACGTACACCGAGGCGGTTATTGCTCTAAGTGGCATTATCCTGCGCGTGGCCTCTTGCTGCCTCTCGGTGTCAATCTGTCAGGACACGTAGCGGCTGCAGGGGTTGAAGTCAAGGGGCGCCGCCGTTCCGAGATGTTGTTACCTGCCTCGCCTGGTACGCAGGAGATCGTGGGCTTAATCTTGACCCTGACGCCTGCTGTATATTTGGAGTTTGCGTCTATCGCTCGCTCTCGCTCTCTCTCTCTTTCCCTGTGGTCGCGTGGATTTTTTCTCCGGGTCCTCCGCTTTTCCCGCACCTCCCGCTCCACACTTTAGAAACAACATCACGCGTTCAGCGCATATACGCTGGCCGCTTCCGTGAAATGTCCACGTGGCTAGTGCTGGTGTCGGAGTGGCAGCCCGAGTGGGTTGAACACGCCCCGAGGGGGTCACGGCCGCCGGTGGGAGATGGAGCCACGAGATCGCCGAAAGTACATTCGCGTGTACTCTTTGGTTCTATTCGGTAAAGTCACGTAAAAGTATAAAGCAACAAAAAATAAAAATAATTCACGACGTTTATTTTTATTTTTTTGTTGTTTTATACTTTTACGTGACTTTACCAAATAGAACCAAAGGGTATGGATCCTTGCAGTCACGAAAGCTTTAAATCTAGAATTAACATTCGCGTGGGTTGCGATTGCGTGAGAGAGATGGCGTCGACTTGGGGAGATCCCCTCTCGAACCCTCTCTGTGAATCAGAGCATGGCCGATGATGCTGCTGATGATGATGATGACGCCGCCGCCGACTGATTTCTCTCTGCTGCCGTAAATGACAACAAAAACCTCCCGAGTTAAAAGAAGATAAAGGAAGGGGCCGAGCGGGCGGGGTCGGTGGGATCTGTGCAAACATCCGAGTGTAGCAGGACCCTCCTGGACAAGAGTTCTTGAGACTCATTGACGCCTCTCCTGGGCAAGTCGGCGATACAAAGGCGTGTTTTGTCAACTCGAGGTCGCAGCCTTTCACTCGCAGGATTGCACCCTCAATAGCCGGGGAGAGGTAACATCTCGAACAAATTAAAAGTGCTTGAGACTTTGAGAGCCCTTCAAACAACGACGACTACGACGACGACCGCCAACCACATCGCCAATCTCGGCGAGTGGGCCTCATCTCGGACACACGGGCGTCACGGTGGCTAGGAGATGTTAACTATCTCGCCTGGTACCGCAGGAGGTCGTGGGTTCGATCCCGACCCTGACGCCTGCCGCTGTGTATTTTGGAGTTTGTGTCTCTCTCTCTCATCATCATCATCACAGTGGCTAGGAGATGTTAACTACCTCGTCTGGTACGCAGGAGTGTCATGGGTTCGATCCCGACCCTGACGCCTGCCGTGTATTTTGGAGTATGTGTGTATCTCTCATCATCATCATCCTCACGGTGGCTAGGAGATGTTAACTACCTCGCCTGGTACGCAGGAGGTAGTGGGTTCGATCCCAACCCTGACGCCTGCCGTGTATTTTGGAGTTTGTGTGTTTGTCTCTGTCTCTCTCTCAACGTGGTGGCGTGGATTTTTCTCCGGGTCCTCCGGTTTCCCCCCTCCACGTTTAGAATCAACATCGCCACGCGTTGAGAATATTTTGGCTGCGATACATTTCCGCAAGATCACATCAGCCAATTCGTCGGGCTATAAGTACGTGATGGCCAGGTCGCTTCTGATAAAAAAAAGAGCCGTGTATCTCAGTGGGCCTTACGTGGTAAAATAAAATAAAAAAAAAAAGTTGAATAGTTTTAGTAATTTTAAGCTAAGCAGGTTGGAGCCTGGTCGCTACGCTGCTGCTTGGATGGGAGAGCAGGGAGTTGTGGGCGTGGGCTTGCGAGGTGGTCACGTGATGGCAGTACAGCAGCATGCATTGTTGTACTGTGCTCCCACGCTCCCCACGTCTGTGCTTCTCATGCATGAACCAGTGCGGTGAAATATGGCATGAGGAAGCCCTTGTATCCAGCGGTGGATTGATAAAAAAAGGAATGTGATGATGATGAATGTCATGATTTTGATGATAGTGATGATGGTTGTGATCATGAATGAGACCAAGATTGTGATGATGACTGCGATGATTGTAGTGATGATTAATGTAATGATGATGATTGTGATGATGATGATTGTGATGATGATTGTGATGATGACTGCGATGGTTGTAGTGATGATGAATGTAATGATGACGATTGTGATGATGATTCTAATTATGATGATTATGATGATTGTGATGATGACTGCGATGATTGTAGTGATGATGATTGTAATTATGATGAATGTGATGATGATTGTGATGATGACCGCGATGATTGTAGTGATGATGAATGTGATGCTGATTGTGATGATGATTGTGATGATGAATGTGATGATGATTGTGATGATGATTGCGATTGATGATTGTGATGATGATGAGGATAATAATGCGTCTCCCTAATCAAACGAGTATGTGGCGGAGCTCATTTTCGCATGGTGGAAATTCCACATTCCCACGGCGGAGGGAAGTCCCATCATTGAGTCCAACTCAGAAGGCTTTGACCTCGTGACCTTTGACCTTGTGACCGTCTGATTGCGGGTCAAGCATCTCATCAATTTGAACAAACGCCACACTTTCGTCAATAACGCCGTGTGTCTGTGGCCTTAAAAGGAAACCTCGGGTAATGACCCTTCTTTACAGCACAGCATCATCTGGCGCTACGTTAGACATACTAGATCACGTGCCGTGAAGAAGGGTCATTGCCCGAAACATCGCCTATGATATACAGTATGTATATGTCCTGCTAAATGTCGTTAATGACGATCGTGCAGGCTGTTGTCGTTGTTGGTTGTACCTGTGCACCCCCTGGTCAACACAGCAACAGTTTCCGCTCACCTTAAACATGTGACGTCACAAAGCTCCGCCCCCCCCCCCACCACCCCCCCCCCCCCGAAAACCATATTTCCATTTTGAAAATAAAACATGCTTCAAATCGCTTTAAACTATTGTCATTGTAGTTGCTTATTTAATGTGCCGCTGCACTCTGATGTTGTAGGAGAAAACATTTATTAAAAAGTATATTTAATTAAAGTAAAACGTGCTGTCTATTTGTATTTAAAGTTGCGCATTTTGATGTGACGTCACGTTTCTCACCCCCCCCCTCAGGTGCGTGACGTCATTTATGGACTGCCCCTATCCCATTAGCACTGTTGGTCCACGTACGGTGCCCAAGAAGTTCAACGTACGGAGATGCAAGTCCCTTGCGCTGCTGACACTTGATTAACACGGCATCACGTGATCACGTGGCGCAAGCAACTCCCGTGCATCGAGTTATTGCGCGTACAGCAATTCCCCAGTTTACGTCGGGGATGCGATCCTGAAATCCGTGACGACGGATATCGAGACGACGTAAGTTTGAAGCGATTTACAGGGTGAGAGGAGGGGAGGCTGAAAGGCGACGGACAACGAGAAGAAGACGGACGATGCCGCTGGTCAGCGACGTTAAAGGTGTGGTGGTTGAGGCGACGCAAAGCAGGTTCATAGAGTGACGACGTATGTGCGAAACGACGTAAAAAAAGAGGGGTGGGGGCGTAAATCGGGGTGTGCGACTGCATGTACCTGTGCGCTCTCAGCCCGCTATCTATCGACTTCGGAGTCGCACTTCACGGGAGGCGCATCAGTTGGTGCACGGGACGCCTGGATCTCAGACGGCGTTTGTCTCGAGACTCGGAGCGACGTGGAACCTAAGGCTGGCCCTGCCCAGTGAGCAAGATCATTCGAACAGCGCGCACTGATGTCTGGAGGCTCAAATTGGAGCAGCTGGGAGGTTTTTTCTCCCAGTTTCTCGATAGTTTTCCCCTATGAGAACATCTTGGGACGTTACATCAGCCACTCAGCTCTCCATACCTTCTACAACATCACTAGAGTTGTACATCAGCCACTCAGCTTTCTATCCCTTCTATATCAGCCACTCAGCTCTCCATCCCTTCTACAACATCACTAGAGTTGTACATCAGCCACTCAGCTCTCTATCCCTTCTACAACATCACTAAAGTTGTACATCAGCCACTCAGCTCTCCATCCCTTCTACAACATCACTAGAGTTGTACATCAGCCACTCAGCTCTCCATCCCTCCTACAACATCACTAGAGTTGTACATCAGCCACTCAGCTCTCTATCCCTTCGACATCAGCCACTCAGTTCTCTATCCCTTCTACATCAGCCACTCAGCTCTCTATCCCTTCATGAACATCACTAGAGTTGTACATCATCCACTCAGCTCCCCATACCTTCTACAACATCACTAGAGTTGTACATCATCCACTCAGCTCTCCATCCCTTCTACAACATTACTAGAGTTGTACATCAGCCACTCAGCTCTCCATCCCTTCGACATCAGCCACTCAGTTCTCTATCCCTTCTACATCAGCCACTCAGCTCTCTATCCCTCCATGAACATCACTAGAGTTGTACATCATCCACTCAGCTCCCCATACCTTCTACAACATCACTAGAGTTGTACATCATCCACTCAGCTCTCCATCCCTTCTACAACATCACTAGAGTTGTACATCAGCCACTCAGCTTTCTATCCCTTCTATATCAGCCACTCAGCTCTCCATCCCTTCTACAACATCACTAGAGTTGTACATCAGCCACTCAGCTCTCTATCCCTTCTACAACATCACTAAAGTTGTACATCAGCCACTCAGCTCTTTATCCCTTCTACAACATCACTAGAGTTGTACATCAGCCACTCAGCTCTCCATCCCTCCTACAACATCACTAGAGTTGTACATCAGCCACTCAGCTCTCTATCCCTTCGACATCAGCCACTCAGTTCTCTATCCCTTCTACATCAGCCACTCAGCTCTCTATCCCTTCATGAACATCACTAGAGTTGTACATCATCCACTCAGCTCTCTATCCCTCCTACAACATCACTAGAGTTGTACATCAGCCACTCAGCTCTCTATCCCCTTCTACAGCATCACTAGAGTTGTACATCAGCCACTCAGCTCTCCATCCCTCCTACAACATCACTAGAGTTGTACATCAGCCACTCAGCTCTCCTTCCCTCCTACATCATCACTAGAGTTGTACATCAGCCACTCAGCTCTCTATCCCTCCTACAACATCACTAGAGTTGTACATCAGCCACTCAGCTCTCCATCTCTTCTACAACATCACTAAAGTTGTACATCATCCACTCAGCTCCCCATACCTTCTACAACATCACTAGAGTTGTACATCATCCACTCAGCTCTCCATCCCTTCTACAACATTACTAGAGTTGTACATCAGCCACTCAGCTCTCCATCCCTTCGACATCAGCCACTCAGTTCTCTATCCCTTCTACATCAGCCACTCAGCTCTCTATCCCTTCATGAACATCACTAGAGTTGTACATCATCCACTCAGCTCCCCATACCTTCTACAACATCACTAGAGTTGTACATCATCCACTCAGCTCTCCATCCCTTCTACAACATCACTAGAGTTGTACATCAGCCACTCAGCTTTCTATCCCTTCTATATCAGCCACTCAGCTCTCCATCCCTTCTACAACATCACTAGAGTTGTACATCAGCCACTCAGCTCTCTATCCCTTCTACAACATCACTAAAGTTGTACATCAGCCACTCAGCTCTTTATCCCTTCTACAACATCACTAGAGTTGTACATCAGCCACTCAGCTCTCCATCCCTCCTACAACATCACTAGAGTTGTACATCAGCCACTCAGCTCTCTATCCCTTCGACATCAGCCACTCAGTTCTCTATCCCTTCTACATCAGCCACTCAGCTCTCTATCCCTTCATGAACATCACTAGAGTTGTACATCATCCACTCAGCTCTCTATCCCTCCTACAACATCACTAGAGTTGTACATCAGCCACTCAGCTCTCTATCCCCTTCTACAGCATCACTAGAGTTGTACATCAGCCACTCAGCTCTCCATCCCTCCTACAACATCACTAGAGTTGTACATCAGCCACTCAGCTCTCCTTCCCTCCTACATCATCACTAGAGTTGTACATCAGCCACTCAGCTCTCTATCCCTCCTACAACATCACTAGAGTTGTACATCAGCCACTCAGCTCTCCATCTCTTCTACAACATCACTAAAGTTGTACATCATCCACTCAGCTCTCTATCCCTCCTACAACATCACTAGAGTTGTACATCAGCCACTCAGCTCTCCATCCCTCCTACATCATCACTAGAGTTGTACATCAGCCACTCAGCTCTATATCCCTCCTACAACATCACTAGAGTTGTACATCAGCCACTCAGCTCTCCATTTCTTCTACAACATCACTAGAGTTCTACATCAGCCACTCAGCTCTCTATCCCTCCTACAACATCACTAGAGTTGTACATCAGCCACTCAGCTCTCTATCCCTTCTACAACATCACTAGAGTTGTACATCATCCACTCGGCTCTCCATCCCTTCTACATCATCCACTCAGCTCTCCATCCCTTCTACAACATCACTAGAGTTGTACATCATCCACTCAGCTCTCTATCCCTTCGACATCAGCCACTCAGCTCTCCATCCCTTCTACAACATGACTAGAGTTGTACATCAGCCACTCAGCTCTCCATCCCTCCTACATCATCACTAGAGTTGTACATCAGCCACTCAGCTCTCCATGCTTCCTACATCATCACTAGAGTTGTACATCATCCACTCAGCTCTCCATCCCTCCTACAACATCACTAGCGTTGTACATCAGCCACTCAGCTCTCTATCCCTTCTACATAATCACTAGAGTTGTACATCATCCACTCAGCTCTCCATCCCTCCTACATCAGCCACTCAGCTCCCTCGGCCCTCGAGAGCATCACGCGAGCTTGGGGAGCGATGCACGCGGGTACCTCTCCCGCTCGCCCACAGAGGGCGGCACTGGGCCATCGATTGCCCTCTGCGGCATCATCGTGGTTCCGCCCATTGCCGTGGGACTCTCTTCACTCACCAACAGGGGCGGGTGCCCCTTCAGTTCCAGGCGGCTCAACCCATCACACCTTTCTGCGTGCGATGGGTGGGCGGTCGATAAAATTCGCACCGCTTTGTGGAACGTCCACAGAGGTTTGCCTTTAGGCGTTCTCGGAAGCTCAGAGGGACTGAGATTGCATAGCGATTGGATGGTGCCACCGCCACTACCCATGCATAACAGGTGCTACAGGCTGATGCTGCTGTGGAGCTACTTACTCTGTGTGCAGTACTTCTATGCTCCTCGCATTCACCAAACCGTACTGACCGCTAAGGTGATGTGTGGCCACGTAATCACCATGACAGGCCGTCATCCAGCAGTGGATTGACAAAAGGAGAATGCTGTTCACGTGTGAATTCCTAAGAATCATCATTTTCGTCATCATCATCATATATATATTAAAAATATATATTTAAATAGTCACTACTTGATGTGGATAACTGAAAGACATCATCATCACATTTATGTTAATATTTAACTCAAATCAAGATTTAACTTATGAATTAAAGTTATCGTTCCGACAATAAACGCGTCCTTTAATTGAGCATAATCACCCCTAATTGTCAGCATCATCATCACGGTGATAACGTAAACATCATTCAAAAATAATAATTGCAATTATCAAACAGATATCGTTATTTTAATAGAATGCATTATTAGTGTTCATCAGCATGATTATGAAATTAATCACTTAATTATTATTATTATCATCTTCAGAATCCTCATCATCAAGTGTCATCATTCATGATCATCATTTTTATAACTCTACCTCGTCATATGTATACTGTATCGAGATTCCCCATTCTAAATTACGATTTAGATTTCTTACTTTTTCCTTGCAATGATGCAGTATTTGTAAAATATAAAAGTAATATATATCGCTAGCACTGCCTTTATTTAGTAGTCCGACGTTTAAGGAAATGAACCTCGTGATAAGGCGGTGTCAATGATGGAAAGGGCGAGGGCTTCGTTTGGATTTGTCTCTCGTTCGCCCTTGAGAGCGTTCAACCCTGCCACCATCATCACCACCATCATCATCGTCATCGTCATCACCACCACCACCACCACCATCATCATCATCACCATCATCACCACCATCATCACCATCATCGTCACCACCACCATCATCACCACCACCACCACCAACATCATCAACACCATCACCATCATCACCACCACCATCATCATCGTCACCACCACCATCATCACCATCATCATCACCATCATCATTATCACCATCATCACCACCATCATCATCACCACCATCATCACCATCATCATCACCACCATCATCACCACCACCATCATCATCATCATCACCACCATCATCATCATCACCACCATCATCATCATCATCACCACCATCATCATCATCACCATCATCATCATTATCACCATCATCATCACCACCATCATCATCACCACCATCATCACCATCATCATCACCATCATCATCATTATCACCATCATCACCACCACCATCATCATCACCACCATCATCATCACCACCATCATCATCATCATCACCACCACCACCACCATCATCACCATCATCATCATCATCGTCACCACCATCATCATCATCACCACCACCACTATCGTCACCACCATCATCACCACCACCATCATCGTCACCACCACCACCACCACCACTATCGTCACCACCAGGATCCACGGTAAAATCCACCGCTGGATGAAGGCCTCCCCCAATCCGTCAGCTGTCCCCCACGGCCTCGCGATGCCACGATCCGTCGAGTTCAGGGGGTCGCTAAAGACTGCGGCACCGGAGCCGCATGTGGGCGCCTCTTTGGCTGCCCCCTTGCGACTCTTTGGCTGCCCCCTTGCGACTCTTTGGCTGCCCCCTTGCGACTCTTTGGCTGCCCCCTTGCGACTCTTTGGCTGCCCCCTTGAGGCTCTTTGGCTGCCCCCGTTTTGCGTAAATCTCAAAAACAAATTAACGTAAGGATAATTAATTAAATATGGCAGGGAACGGGCTCACTTTGGAACGTCTTTGTGACTGCAAAATGTACAACAGTCGAGCTGTATTGTTAAAGAATAAGTAAGCCGGAGGTGGTGGGTGGGGGGGTCAAATGAAATAGACCGGAGTTTATTCCATCACCTATTTAGTTTATTTAAGTCAACATTTTTGAAAAGTTGCCGCCCCCCCTCCCCCCGCCCCCCACCCGCGTCGTCTCGTTCCTTGCAACGTGAGCCAATGTCCATGGCTTCATCTGCGGATATCCCCATGTGGTGGATGGACCTCATTCGCGAGATCCCCTTGGTCTGTCATTCCGTGCTCGGTCTGGAACCAACTCGAACCACCCCACCTCTGTCTCTCTCTCACAGCCAACCAGACTCTCGGCTCACCACGGCACACAATTAAAGTGTTCA
The DNA here is from genome assembly GCF_048934315.1 of Petromyzon marinus. Lineage (NCBI taxonomy): Eukaryota > Metazoa > Chordata > Hyperoartia > Petromyzontiformes > Petromyzontidae > Petromyzon > Petromyzon marinus. The sequence continues at coordinate 10,090,847 of NC_133682.1, read as the reverse complement.
CCAGATACTCGGGGAAACCCTTGTTCAAAAGGACATTGAAATACTGAGCCGGTAAACGAGACCACGCTCTGGATTTTATTTTGGCTCACACGCTGCGTTATACGATAAATAACCAATATACTACTACATGCATTCGTTGTTTTAATATATACAATACAGAATATGAAGTGTGAAGATACTGTGTCCATGTATATTTCAAATACACACACACAAAATATACATTCCATCTTTATTGCCTGTATATTAGCGTATGTCCCTATTTGTGTGCTCTGTGTAACCAATGGTAATTCTGCATTTCTTTGTGTCAATCCACTGCTGGATGAAGGCTACCTCCCGACGTCGTGCGCCGCTGTGGCAGTTGTGTGACCATACTTCACCACGGTGGTCATGTCGGGTTTGACTGAAGTTGGTTGACACCGGGACCGGCTCAGATGTTGGCCCTTGACCGACGATACCATTCAGGTCGCCGGGTTCGTAGCGCAGTGCGCTAACAGCTGCGACACCGCTCGCTTCTCAATGTTGAGAACCTCCAATTGTGCCCGCGACTGTCGTGTGTGTGTGATAGCGTAAAACACCTGTACAATAGCCTTTTTTATTTTACCACGTATGGCTCCACTGAGCTGTATAACAATTCTTTTTTTGCAGAAGCGACCTGGCTAACACAAACGACAGCTCAACAAAGTGGCTTATCATCATCATCATCATCACGTGGAATTGTATGGAAGCCAACAGACTCTAAACGCGTGGTGATGTTGATTCTAAATGTGGGCAGGGGAAAACCCGGAGGACCCGGAGAAAAAAATCCACGCGACCACGGAGAGAGAGACACGCAAACTCCAAATACACAGCAGCAGCAGGCGTCAGGGTCAGGATCGAACCCACGACCCTCCTGCGTACCAGGCGAGATAGTTAACATCTCATAGCCACCGTGATGATTATGATGAGAGAGAGAGACACAAACTCCAAATACACAGCAGGCGTCAGGATCGGGATCGAACCCACGACCTCCTGTATACCAGGCGAGGTAGTTAACATCTCCTAGCCACCGTGATGATGAGAGAGAGACACGTAAACTCCAAATATACAGCAGCAGGCGTCAGGGTCAGGATGGAACCCACGACCTCCTGCGTACCAGGCGAGATAGTTAACATCTCCTAACCACCGTGATGATTATGATGAGCGAGAGACACGCAAACTCCAAATTCACAGCAGCCATGCATCGTCAGGGTCGGGATCGAACCCACGACCTACTGCGTACCAGGCGAGATAGTAAACATCTCCGAGCCACCGTTATGATGATGAGAGAGAGACACGCAAACTCCAAATATACAGCAGCAGGCGTCAGGGTCTCGATCGGATCCACGACCTCCTGTGTACCAGGCGAGGTAGTAAACATCTCCTAGCCACCGTGATGATGATGAGAGACACCGCAAACTTCAATTATACAGCAGGCGTCAGGGTCTGGATCGAACCCACGCCCTCCTGTGTACCAGGCGATGTAGTTAACATCTCCTAGCCACCGTGATGATTATGATGAGAGAGAGACACGAAAACTCCAAATACACAGCAGCCATGCATCGTCAGGGTCGGGATCGAACCCACGACCTCCTGCGTACCAGGCGAGATAGTTAACATCTCATAGCCACCGTGATGATGATGAGAGACACCGCAAACTCCAAATACACAGCAGCAGCAGGCGTCAGGGTCGGGATCGAACCCACGACCTCCTCTGCATACCGGGCGAGGTAGCCGTGGCGTATCCACGTAGCCTGCATGGGGGTGGGGGGAGGCACCGCGGTTGTGCCACGCCACGCGGCCCCGGGAGGTCCAGCGGTTTGTATCGTGCATGCCGACCTGGTCAATTACGGTAACGGCCGAATCGGCTGGGAATCTTCGCCGTCTGCTTTCGGAATGCAACGTTAAAGACCTCCACCCCTCCTCCCCCCCATTCCCCTCGCCACGTCCCACACAGCGCCAATATCAGAATCAGTTTAGTTCTATACCGGGAAGGAATCCGATGAGCTATGAAGCTCTTTTTGTTTCACAGATTGTCCAGTTTGGGGGAGGGGGGCGGGAGGGGGGGTGTGATAGCAGGTCAGAACCGTTACAAATGTAATGTTAGTCACGTTCCCACCTGCACGGTATACTAACTATATAGTAGAAGATAAGATGTGGAAATCGATACGATACGAATTGAACAAAGTCGTGCGCGCAGTGGTTAGCGCGCGCGCTGCGTTCAGACACCCTGGACTGTACTCTTCACATTGTGGTGAAGTATGGTCAAACAACCACCTGCTAGCAGGGCTTCATCCAGCATGGGACCGGTAGAGTCTGTGTACACAGTACACATTCTGTTCCACGTACTGTACTGCGTACTGTACTGTGCAGCACAGTACGCAGTGCATACTGTGCTGCGCCACAGGATACACTGTGCGCGCGCACAGTACATACTGTACTGATTGCACATACAGTATACACTGCGCCGCATACACAAATTGTATACTGTACTGTTTACATGTACAGTGTACTGTACGCGCTGTATGCACGTACAGTATATATCGGTACAGTACTACGCGTTAGCAACATATCTTAAAAGATATCAGGTGCAGTCTTTAAGGGTGTGTGCAACTATATCGATTGCTGTCAGCGATCGATATGGCTTCACGATGCGAGGGTCGACGAAGTTGCTGCACCCCCAGATCGACCGCCTTTGTATCCCCAGTGTTTATTTATTATACACCGCACCAGGCACTCGTTTAAGGCTGAGTCGACCTAGGGGTGGAGTAGGGGGCGGTGGTGGTGGGGGGGGAGGGCAGATACCTAGGACCGGTTATTAGACCCACCCCCTCAAATATGACGTCACAAAGCTCTGCCCCCCCCCTCAAATATGACGTCACAAAGCTCTGCCCCCCCCTCAAATATGACGTCACAAAGCTCTGCCCCCCCCTCCCTCCAAAACCATATTTCCATTTTGAAGATAGAAAAAGCTTCAAATCGCTTTAAACTATTGTCATTGTAGTGCGTATTTAATGTGGTGCTGCACTCTGATGTTTTAGGAGTGTTGTTATAACAATTGGTGTTGTTATAACAATTAGTGTTGTTATAACAATCATATATTTATTTAAATTTGCGCATTTTGATGTGACGTCACATTTCTCAACCTCCCCCCCCCCTCGTCACACATCGTCACAAATGTCTGACCCCCTCCCCCCCCCCCTAAGGTGCGTGACGTCATTTATGGACGACCCCTTAGGGGCCATCCATTTAGTGCGTCCGCATGGGGGAGCGGGCGGGGGCGTTGGTGAAGCCTCGATAATAATAATTTGTCTAAATTGGCCTTCAATTGGGTTAGCTCGTCCGGCGGTGTCGACTATCTGTTTTGCTTAAACACGTTTAATAATTTAGATTTAAAGCTTTCGTGACCTGCAGTGATTCATATTCTTGGGAAACAATAAAATAATAAAAAATATATATGAAACAATAAAATTCTCACGACGTTTCGACTTTACCGAAATAACCGAGAATATATAAATGACGTTTAATAATTTTAATAATTTAACACGTTTAATATTATTAATGATCCTTGATCGTTTCTGCGCGGATTAAATATCGGCCGTTCTATAGGATTCGGTGGGGGGTAGTGGGGGGTGGTGCCTACAGGGAGGGAGGGAGGGGGGGGGGTCACCTTTTAACAGATTTCTGCGGACCTACTCAATGGATGGCCCCCTAAGCGACCCATCAAACAAAGGCAAAGATCCCCCGTATAGCCTTAACAGACGGTAGGGGCAAGTGCTGTTAGCGAGTAGCACCTGTGAAGGCCGGAACGGTACACGAGGGGGGTGGGTGGCCCAGCACCACGCCCGGCCGCCTTTGTCTCCCTAGCGGCGATGTTTACACACCGCACCAGGTACTCATTTGAGGCTGAGTCGACCTAGGGGAGGGTCTCAGGACCCGGTTCAGATAATCGCCACTGGTGGTGTTGGCCGTGAGCGGGAATCGAACTCGGGTCGCCGGGTTTCATAGCACAGCAGCGTAGCGCTAACCGCTGCGCCACCGCTCCCCACTAGCGACCCACACACACAAAGACAAAGATCCGCCCTCCTCCCGTGTAGCCTTGACGGGCAAGTGCTGTCAGCGAACAGCAGCAGCAGCACCACCACCACCTGTGAAGCGTTGCCACTGATGTTAGCCGCGGCCCGCCTACCACTGCGTTCATCACGGACGCGAACGCACTGCGAGTGCTGTTAGCGAGCACCTATTAAGGTGGGCACGGCAGCAAGGGTCGGGAGGTGTTTCGAAGGGCCACGCACGCCCGGCCGCCTTTGTCTCCCCGGCGGCGATGTTTACACAACCGAACCGGGTACTCGTTTGAGGCTGAGTAGACCTAGGGGAGAGAGAGAGGACCAGGAGCAGCTGTTCAGATGTAATCTCTATCACTTGTGTCGGATTCGAGGGTTCGTAGCGCAGCGCGCACACCGCTACACCACCGCTCCCCCCACAACAGTCAGACACACACGCGCACATGAACACACACGCACAAGAACACACGCGCACGTGAACACACACTCACGTAAACACACGCGCATGAACACACACAGGCGCGCGCACATGAACACACGCGCGCACACGAACACACACGCACTATGAACAAACGCGCGCGCACACGAACACGCACGCACTATGAACAAACACGCGCGCACTATGAATAAACACGCGCGCACACGAACACACACGTACATGAACAAACACGCGCGCACACGAACACGCGCATGAACACACACGCACATGGACACACACACGCGCACGAACACACACACACGCGCACGAACACGCACGCGCATGAACACGCGCACACGCGCGCGCGCACACACACGCGCGCACACACACGCACACACAAGCAGCACTCCTGAGAAGTCGTCAGCAGCGGCTGGGCGACTCGCGAGCCTCCGTGTCTATTAAGCGTCCATCACAAGCTGCTTATGAACTCCCCGTTATATATGTATAAAAAAGAAACTCCCTTTCATCCGTCGACACCGCATCTCATTAGCGCGCGCACAGACTCCTCACTCGCATCTCGACCCCCTCCCCCCACCACATCTCTCTCTCCACACCACCCCTCCCATCATGGGTCATGTATAAGCCTCTCCGGGATTAATCGCATGCCTTGGGAGTCCCTTTAAAAATCAAAATAATCTCCGGGAGGCGAGGTATGGAATGGAAGTCAATGCTGCGATGAATTGATAGAACGGGTGAGCGAAGTAAGGAGGGAAGCTTTGTTTGGGGGGGGGGGGGCGGGATTGGTTTGTGTCTTTGTGAAGACCTGGGGGGGGGGGGAGGGCAAGTCTGGGTGCCACGCTTACCATTCAACTTTGACGCCTTTAACTGTTTAATAGAGGCACAGAGTGTCAGAGCAGGGCGCGATGCGGAGACCGCGTGAATGCACGCGCACGCACACGTGCGTACATACACACACACACACGTGCGTACATATACACACACACACGTGCGTACATATACACACACACACGTGCGTACATATACACACACACACACGTGCGTACATATACACACACACACGTGCGTACATATACACACACACGTGCGTACATATACACACACACGTGCGTACATATACACACACACACACACGTGCGTACATATACACACACACGTGCGTACATAGACACACACGTGCGTACATATACACACACGCACACGTGCGTACATATACACACACGCACACGTGCGTACATATACACACACGTGCGTACATTTACACACGTACGTACATAGACACACACGTGCGTACATATACACACACACGTGCGTACATATACACACACACACGTGCGTACATATACACACGTGCGTACATATACACACGTGCGTACATATACACACACACGTGCCTAAATATACACACACACGTGCGTACATATACACACACACGTGCCTACATATATACACAAACGTGCGTACATGCACACACACGTTCATACATAGACACACACACGTTCGTACATAGACACACACGTGCGTACATATACACACGTGTGTACATAGACACACACGTGTGTACATACACACAAGTGCATACATAGACACACGTGCGTACATATATACACACGTGCGTACATAGACACACGTGCATACATAGACACACACGTGCGTACATAGACACACACGTGCGTACATAGACACATACACGTGTGTATATAGACACACACACGTGCCTACATATACACAGACACGTGCCTACATATACACACACGTGCATACATATACACGCGTGCGTACATATACACGCACACGTGCGTACACAGACATACGTGCGTACATGCACACGCACACGTGCGTACATACACACACGTGCGTACATACACACACGTGCGTACATAGACACACACGTGCGTACATATATACACACGTGCATACATAAACACACACGTGCGTACATATACACACACACGTGCGTACATATACACACACACGTGCGTACACACACACGTGCGTACACAGACATACGTGCGTACATACACACACACGTGCGTACATATATACACACGTGCGTACATACACGCGTGCGTACATACACACACGTGCGTACATACACACATACAGACGTACGTACATAGACGCGTGTGGGTGAGTGCGTGTACGACGTGGTGCTGTCCAACCACCCCCTCGTGTGCCGTGTCGGCCTTCATAGGTACTGCTCGCTCACAGCACTTGCCCCAAGAGTCTGTTCAGGCTAAACGGGGGATCTTTGTCTTTATAGATACGTATCGATAAGGACAAAGCAGCAAATGCTGTTTGCGAGAACATATTAAGGTCGGAACTGCACACGAGAGAGCGGGGGGGGGGGGGGGGAGGGGGCAACACAGTGCCCGGCCGCCTTTGTCTCCCCAAGGCTTAGTCGACCTAGGAGAGGTTAAAATATTCTCCGTCACTGTAATTGGTCGTGAGCGGGAATCGAACTCGGGTCGCCGGGTTCGTAGCACAGCGTAGCGCGAACCACTGCATCACCACTCTCCACACGCACACAAAGACAAAGATCCCCCGTGTAGCCTGAACAAACTGTTGGGGCAAGTGCCGTTAGCGAGCGCCTGTGAAGGCCGGCACGGTACACGTGGAGGTGGGTGGCCAGCTTCACTCCTGGCCGCCTTTGTCTCCCCAGTGGCGATGCTTACACACCGCACCAGTTACTCATTTGAGGTTGAGTCGACCTAGGGGGGCCCAGCACCGGTATCAGATGATCGTAACAGGATGAATTGGTCGTGAGCGGGAATCGAACTCGGGTCGTCAGGTTCGTAGCGCAGCGTAGCGCTAACCGCTACACCACCGCTCCCCGCACAGACACATTCAGACACACACACACATTCAGACACACACATTCAGTCACACACATACATTCAGATACACGCACATTCAGACACACACACACATTCAGACACACACACACATTCAGACACACACATTCACACCTGTGATTCGCACGGTAGGCTTCGTACGGCGTGAAATGCATATATACAGGAAGCAAGTGGTGCTGGTGAGCGGAGGACACACATACACAACATGCATAAATACATACGTATGGACACACACACATACACAACGTGCATGCATAAATACATACGTATAGACAGACACATACACAACATGCATGCATAAATACATACGTATAGACACACACACAACATGCATGCATAAATACATACGTATAGACAAACACACAACATGCATAAATACATATGTATAGACACACACATACACAACATACATGCATAAATATATACGTATAGACAGGCACATACACAACATGCATGCATAAATACATACGTATAGACACATACAATATGCATGCATAAATACATGCGTATATACACACACATACACAACATTCATACATAAATACATACGTATACACACACACATACACAACATGCATGCACAAATGCATACGTATAGACACACACATACACAACATGCATGCATATATACACACACGTATAGACACACACATACACACCATATATACATAGTATACACATAAATACATATAGACACACACACATATACACCATGCATGCATACAAAAATAAACACGTACACACAGAGCATGCATACATACATTAATACATACGTATAGACACACATACACATTAAAGCAGCCACACAGGCAAAGATCACCCGGATAACCTTTCGAGGCTGTCGGGGAAAGTGCGGCTCACGAGAGGTGGTGGTGGTGGTGGTGTGTCAAGCACCGCGCCCGGCCGCCTTTGTACCCTGCACACCGAGTGAGGTGCTCGTTTGTAAGGCTGAGTCGACCTAGGGGAGGCACAGGACCGGCTTCAGATTGTAGTCACTGATGCGAGTCGTGAGTGTCTGAAGCGACTCGCAACACACGCACGCACACTACGTAACAAAGCCAACACTCACACTCACAGGTGCGCGTCAGTATGTATATATATACTGTGTATACACATATGTGTACCTGCATTCTATCTCAATCATACAAGTCCCATTTACACACGCATACATTGACAAATGCTCACTCTTGTAAGCACAGCGCACAACGCAGTTTTTTTTTATTGATAGTACACACCTGCATTTCCACACACTGCAGTGATAGTACACACATATATGTGTGACATATACAACTGCATTGACACGGACACACAGAAAAACACCACGACTTCTCCATCAGTTGAGGTTGACATGCACACACACAACAAAGACAGAGACCCCCCGTGTAGCCTTAACAGGCGTTTGGGGCAAGTGCTTTTAGCGAGTAGCGACGCTAAATGACGGCACGGCACACGAGGGGGTGGGTGGCCAGCACCGCCACGCCCGGCCGCAACGCACCAGGTACTCATTTGAGGCTGAGTCGACCTAGCGGGAGGATGCCCAGGATCGTCACTGGTGTTGGCCGTGAGCGGGAATCGCCGGGTTCATAGCGCAGCGCGCTAACCACCACGCCACCGCTCCCCATACATACACACGCATACACACAAAAGACAAAGATCCTCCGTGTAGCCTTAACAGACTGTAGAGGCAAGTGCTGTTAGCGAGCAGCGCCTGTAAAGGCCTGCACGGCACACGAGGGTGTGGGTGGCCAACACCACTCCCGGCCGCCTTTGTCTCCCTAGTGGCGATGTTTACACACCGCTCCATTTGAGGCTGGGTCGACCTAGGGGAGGAGGCCCAAGACCGGTTCAGATAATCGTCACTCTGGTGTTGGCCGTGAGCGGGAATCGAACCCCGGGTTGGCCAGGTTTGTAGCGCAGCGCGCTAACCGCTACACTACCGCTCCACTACACACGTGCAACTCTGTCTCACACACAACCCCGATAAGTCCACGTACATAGGTACACGTATACATAATACATGCCTGCACCTGCATCGAGAACAGAGAAAGAAAGTCCCCCAGCATTTAAAGCGCCCCCCGCACACACACACATATACATTATACACGCAGGCGCATTCACACGCACGCGCGCGCACGTGCATACAGCAAACACATCTCCACCCACTCCCTTTTCGCTTAAAGCCCAACACTCAATCTCTTCTCCATCTTAAAGAAACAAAAAAAACCCTCTCTCTCTCTCTCTCGCCCTTTCTGTGAATAAAAAATATATAGAAAGAGAATGAGCTCCGTGTCTTTAAAAAATCGTTTCACCCCTCCCTGCCTCGCTCCCTCCCTGCCTCGCTCCCTCCCTGTCTCCCTCCCTCCCTGCCTCCCTCCCTGTCTCCCTCCCTCCCTGCCTCCTTTCCTGCCTCGCTCCCTGTCTCCCTCCCTGCCTCCCTTCCTGCCTCGCTCCCTGTCTCCCTCCCTGCCTCCCTGCCTCGCTCCCTCCCTCCCTGCCTCCCTCCCTGCCTCGCTCCCTGTCTCCCTCCCTGCCTCCCTGCCTCCCTCCCTGCCTCGCTCCCTGTCTCCCTCCCTGCCTCCCTCCCTGCCTCGCTCCCTGTCTCCCTCCCTGCCTCGCTCCCTGTCTCCCTCCCTGCCTCCCTCCCTGCCTCGCTCCCTCCCTCCCTGCCTCGCTGCCTCGCTCCCTCCCTCCCTGCCTCCCTCCCTGCCTCCCTCCCTGCCTCCCTCCCTGCCTCGCTCCCTGTCTCCCTCCCTGCCTCCCTCCCTGCCTTCCATCCTCCACTCGCACCCCGCTCCAATAATGGGCAGTCCCCCCCCCTCCACACTTTCCCAAATCCCCCCCCCCCGCCTCTCCCCCCCCCCTAAAAAAAGTGAAAGCAGTTTGCAAGAATCCATTGGTGCCGCTGTGAGCTAATGCGCGCAAAGCCCCCCCATGCTAATGGGGCCATTAAATAGGTGGGCTGCGTGGCGCGCAGAGTACAGAGGCGCTGTCTTGGCGCACGGCTCGGAGCCACGCGCGACTTCCTCCTCCTTCCTCGGGCTGCAGAAGGAGTCCACCTCGTAGCAGCATCAGTAGCAGCAGCAGTAGCAGCAGTAGCAGCAGCAGTAGCAGCAGCTCACCAACCCCACCGCTCGCTGTCTCTCTCTCTCGTCTCGCGAGGAGGTAGAGAGTGCGCGTGTGTGTGCGCGCAGACACCGCAGGCCAGGGCAGGACGGCCAATCTCTTCGCAGCGAATTTATAACTCAAAACTCTTTTTTTCAGTGGACTTAGTTATTGTTTCTTTCAAAAATTATATATATATTTTTAAAACTACAACGACAAACCGGAGCGATGTCGCGCTCCTTCCTCGTCGATTCGCTCATCGTCAAGGACCCTCTGCGTCCCGGGCGCTCCCCACTGGACAGCCTCCACCACCACCACCACCATCATCAGCAGCAACAGCAGCACCACCTTCACCACCATCACCACCACCAGCACCACACCACCAGCATGCTGCCACCGCTCCCCTTCGGCATGCACGGCGCGCACTCCCCGCCCGTCTTGAGCCCGAGCCACGTGCGCAAAACTCTCCCACCACCACCACCACCACCACCGCAACTTCCGACGACAACAGCAGCCGCCACAACAATAGCAGCGGCGGCTGCAGCAGCTGCTGCTGCCTCTTCTCCTTCGCCTACCGCAGCTGCGGCCGCCGCAGCCGCAGCAGCGGCGGCCGCGGCTGCTGCGGCGGCCGCGGGATTCTGCGTCTGCCCCCTGTGCATGCGGACCGCCGGGGGCGGAGGGGCCATGGCGTCAATCACAGGCGTCGGCGGTGGCGCGATGGGCTCCCTGTCGCACCACGCGCTGCTCAAGTCGCCCTTCGCCGAGAGAGTGCCGACTCCGTACTGCGGGGGGCAGCAGCCGCAGGGTCCCTGCGTGCCGCCCAACCCATCGCACGGCCTCTGCGCGCCCGCCTACGCGATGCCGGGACCTGGGTTCCACCACTGCCTTCCGCTCGGTGGGTGAAGGGCGAGCTGCCCCGCGCGCACAGACACACACACAGACACACAGACACACAGACACACAGACACACACACAGACACACACACAGACACACACACACAGACACACAGACACACAGACACACAGAAACACGCACGGAGGCGCGCAGAGACACACACACACGCACGGAGGCGCGCACAGACACAACAGACACACGCACAGAGGCGCGCACAGACACACAGACACACGCACGCAGAGAGACACACACACACGCACGGAGGCGCGCAGAGACACAACAGACACACGCGCGCAGAGACACACGGACACACGCACGGAGGCGCGCAGAGACACAGAGACACACGCACGGAGGCGTGCAGAGACACACGCGCAGAGACGTACGGAGACACATCGAGACGTATGGACAGAGACCCACACGGAGAAACATCGATACACACACAGATATATATATACAGACACACACGGACACATCGAGACATGCATAAACACAAAGATACACGCGGAGACACATCGAGATACAAAGACAAATATCCCCCGTATAGCCTTAACAGACTGTTGGAGCAAGTGCTGTTAGCGAGCACCTATGAAGACGGGCACGGCACACGAGGGTGTGGGTGGCCCAGTACCACGCCCGGTCACCTTTGTCTCCCTAGAGGTTATGTTTACAGAGCTCACCTGGCACTCAGACAGACACACTCACACCGAGATAGGCACGAACTCTCAGAGACACGCACGTACACGCACACGCGCTGACACTTCAGTGCACGCGCGCGCGCATGTTGCTCAATGCGTGATATCGCGCGCTGCTGTTGTAATCGCTCGCGATGTGCCGGTCGTTTCGTCTGATGTCATTGCGCGAATGTGAGCGCGCGCGTGGGTGTGCCTACGTGAATAATCTGCGTTATCCACACGCGCGTGATGATAAGATTATCACGTGGGGAGCGGCGTTGTCTCGCTTCGAAGCCGGCGGCCCCGAGTTCCATTCCCGCCGACGGCCACCAAACAGCAATGACGATTATCTCAAACGGTTGTGGGCCTCCCCTAGGTCGACTCGGCCTCAAATAAGTACCTGGCGCGGTGTGTAAACCTCGCCGCTGGGAATACAAAGTCGGCCGGGCGTGATGCTGGCCACCAGACCCCTGGTGTGGCGTGTCGGCCTTCATAGTTGCTACTCGCTAACAGCACTTGCCCCAACAGTCTCTGGTGAGGCTATACCGAGTCAGGGATCTCTATCTCAGCCAATCTACGTTTGCGTGGAGAGATCTGCTTAAGATGCGTAAGGCAGCAGCGGTTCGAACGCGCGCGGCCTCGACTGATTCTCTTTGCTGTCAACCGCAGCTAGGACTCCAACCTCCCGCGTTTTACGCATTAAAGTATCTCGAAGATTCATCGATGAATCGAGTCAAATGCCACGAGCATCTCATAGCCGCGCTCACCTAGATCCTCGGTAGCCGCTGCTTTTCTTGAGAAATCGGCAGAAAGTTCGAAGGAATATCGTTCATCACACGCGACTAGCGCGCGCGCCGTCACGGGCGAGGGTTCTGACGACGTGGGGACCGCGACGTAGGCGAGTTACGCCGCGTGCGTTCACGCTCGGACGTAGCTAGGCTTAAGCACCTTAATGTGTCAGTACATAGGTGCATATCGGACGTGGTATTGTACTCGTAGAGTGTTCAGGTGAGCTGGGTTTAGTAAAGTATTCGAAAGGTTCGGGCGGAGGTGGCAATCGGCGTGCGCTATCGCGAGCACGAAGCGCGCGAGCAATGAAAAGCGCGTCCGCGTGCTGTCGTGCGTTAATGAAAACGCATTGATAATTAATTATGAATGTGACTAGCCCAATTAATTTTTTCACTTAAGTACGCGGGGCGGAAGCGGCTGTGCTGTCGGTAGTCAACTTTTCAACTGTACCACCGGTGTTTAAAAAAAACAAAGGCAAAGCACTACTTGGCTCGTTCTTATTCGGTTGTGATGCGGAACAAACAGGTGAACGGACAGACAGAGACACACAGACAGCGAGACAGACAGAGACACACAGACAGCGAGACAGACAGAGACACACGGACAGAGAGACAGACAGAAACACACGGACAGAGAGACAGACAGAGACACACGGACAGAGAGACAGACAGAGACACACGGACAGAGAGACAGACAGAGACACACGGACAGAGAGACAGACAGAGACACACGGACAGAGAGACAGATAGAGACACACGGACAGAGAGACAGACAGAGACACACAGACAGAGAGACAGACAGAGACACACAGACAGACAGACAGAGACACACGGACAGAGAGACAGACAGAGACACACGGACAGACAGAGACACACAGACAGAGAGACAGAGACACACAGACCGAGAGACAGACAGAGACACACAGACAGAGAGACAGACAGAGACACACGGACAGACATAGACACACAGACAGAGAGAGAGACAGAGACACACAGACAGAGACACACAGACAGAGAGACAGACAGAGACACACAGACAAAGAGACAGACAGAGACACACGGACAGACAGAGACACACAGACAGACAGACAGACAGAGACACACAGACAGACAGACAGAGACACACGGACAGACAGACAGAGACACACAGACAGAGAGACAGGCAGAGACACACGAACAGAGAGACAGACAGAGACACACAGACAGACAAACAGAGACACACAGACAGAGACACACAGACAGACAGAGACACACAGACAGAGAGACAGTCAGAGACACACGGACAGACAGACAGACAGAGACACACCGACAGACAGAGACACACAGACAGACAGACATAGACACACAGACAGAGAGACAGACAGAGACACACGGACAGAGAGACAGAGACACACAGACAGACAGACAGATATACAGAGACACACAGACAGAGAGACGGACAGAGACACACGGACAGACAGACAGAGACACACAGATAGAGACACACGGACAGACAGAGACACACAGACAGAGAGACAGACAGAGACACACAGACAGAGAAACAGACAGAGACACACGGACAGACAGACAGAGACACACAGACAGATCGACAGAGACAGACAGAGACACACAGACAGAGACACACAGACAGACAGAGACACACAGACAGAGAGACAAACAGAGACACACAGACAGAGACACACATACAGAGACACACGGACAGATAGACAGAGACACACAGACAGAGACAGACAGACAGAGACACACAGACAGAAAGAGACACACAGATAGAGAGACAGACAGAGACACACAGACAGAGACACACAGACAGAGACACACGGACAGACAGACAGAGACACACAGACAGAGAGACAGACAGAGACACACGGACAGACAGACAGAGACACACAGACAGAGAGACAGACAGAGACACACGGACAGACAGACAGAAACACACGCACAGACAGACAGAGACACACAGACAGACAGACAAACAGAGATACACAGACAGAGAGACAGACAGAGACACATAGACAGAGAGACAGACAGAGACACACGGACAGACAGACAGAGACACACGGGCAGACAGAGCCACACAGACAGACAGACAAACAGAGACACACAGACAGAGAGACAGAGACACACAGACAGACAGACAGAGACACACAGACAGAGAGACAGACAGAGACACACAGACAGAGAGACAGACAGAGACACACGGACAGACAGACAGAGACACACAGACAGAGAGACAGACAGTAACACACGAAGACAGACAGACAGACACACACAGACAGACAGAGACACACGGACAGACAGAGACACACAGGCAGACGCACGGACAATCAGACTCACGGACATACATTTGAGTGCTGTTTTAATAACGCACTGCTTTTTGCGTTAGCGGTGGGCCATGACCACGTGAGTGTACGTGTGTGTTTAAACACAAATCATGCAATTGTAGTTTTGTCAAACGGCTGTCATTTTCCTTACATTCCCGGCTCACCTGCATTCGATTCCACAACGCCCAGCCGCCTTTGTCTCCTTATAGTACTCATATGTCACTTTAAGGCTGATTCGACTAAGCGGTGTATGGCTCGTGACCAGTGCAGACATCACTCGCCGGGAATCGAACTCAGGTGGTCGATTTAAAAGCACCGTGCGCCAACCACTGCGCTACCTCCCCCCCCCCTTCCTCACTACCTCCACCTCCTCCACACAAAGACAAAGATCCCCCGTGTAGCCTTAACAGGCTGTAGGGGCAAGTGCTGTTAGCGAGCACCTATGAAGGCCATAACGGTACACGAGGGGGTGGGTGGCCAACACCACGCCCGGCTGCCTTTGTCTCCCCAGTGGCGATGTTTACTACACCGCACCAGCTACTAATTTGAGGCTGAGCCGACCTAGGGGAGGCCCAGGACCGGTTCAGATAATCGT
This sequence comes from Petromyzon marinus, assembly GCF_048934315.1. Taxonomy (NCBI): domain Eukaryota; kingdom Metazoa; phylum Chordata; class Hyperoartia; order Petromyzontiformes; family Petromyzontidae; genus Petromyzon; species Petromyzon marinus. Next base: position 10,075,105 of record NC_133682.1, on the reverse strand, counting down.
CACTGTGGTGTTGGCCGTGAGCGGAAATCGAACTCGGGTCGCCGGGTTCGTAGCGCAGCGTGGCGCTAACCGCTACAACACCGCTCCCCACGATCAGACACGCACGCACAGGAACACACACAGACACGTCCCCGCGTGCCGAACCACCGACCCCTATCGTAATCGACCCCTTCTCACCACCACCACCCCGCCCCACCCCTCTCTCTATGTGTCGCAGGCGCCGATGGTGGCGGAGTTCTGAGCAGCAACAGCAGCAGCAAGCGCATGCGGACGGCGTTCACGAGCACGCAGCTCCTGGAGCTCGAGAGAGAATTCTCCTCCAACCGATACCTGTCGCGCTTGCGACGCATCGAGATCGCCACGTACCTGAACCTCTCCGAGAAGCAGGTCAAGATCTGGTTCCAGAACCGGCGCGTAAAGCACAAGAAGGAAGGGAAGGCGATAGGCGGCGGTGGAGGAGGAGGAGGAGGTGTCGGCGCTGGTGCTGTTGTTGTTGTTGGTGGTGGTGGTGGTGTCAGTGGTGGCGGTGTCGGTGGTGTTGTAACAGCGGTCACCGCTCCAGTGGCAGGAGACGTGAGCCCCGGAAAGGCCGTGGGGACGAGAGGCTGCAAGTGCGGATGCGAGTCGTCATCCATCAGAGCTCGAGACCGTGAGGACGCTGGCGAGCGTGACGATGATGACGGTGGTGGTGGTGGCGGCGGCGATGATGATGACGACGACGACGACGTGTCGATGACCCCTTCTCCTCCAGCGAAAGAGAAGAAGAAACCCTTGTGACTTTGATCGACGATGATGATGATGATGTTGGTGATGATGATGTTGGTGATGGTGATGATGATGATGTTGGTGATGGTGTTGTTAGTTCGCGTCGTTTAACTTTGCACGCGAGAGGCGACTGCTGCAGCTGACCACGCGACGCCACGACGCAGGGACCTCGACGTGCATCTCTGACGCGTGCATCGAACGTGTTCGTGCGTTAAAGTGCCGCGCGCGAGTCGCGCATGAACACGCGCGCGCACAAGGAAGCGACTGCTGTTAGCGAGCGCCTATTAACGTGAGCACTGCACACACGCGCGCGCGCACGCACGCGCACGCACGCACGCGCACGCACGCACGCACGCACGCGCCAAATTCGACACGCGCACACACGCATGGGTGCGTATCGACGCGCACGGGCAACCGCTTCTTGTGTCAATCCTTGTGCCTATGACTTGGACACGAGGAGTTATTACTTGTTTATACGACAATGACAGAGACCCCCCGTGTAGCCTTAACAAAGCGTTGGGGCAAGTGCTGTTAGTAGCGAGCAGCACCTATGAAGGCCGGCACGGCACACGAGGGGGTGGGTGTGCCAGCGACCACGCCCGACTGCCTTTGTCTCCCCAGTGGCGATGTTTACTACACACCGCACCAGGTACTCATTTTGAGGCTGAGCCGACCTAGCGATGGCCCAGGACCGGTGGAGATAATCGTCACTGGTGGTGCTGGCCGTGAGCGGGAATCGAATCCGGGTCGCCAGGTTCATAGCGCAGCGCGCTTCACCGTTACGCTACCCCACGTGGTTATATGAACACACACACACACACGCACACACACGCGCACACACGCGCACACACGCACACACACACACGCCCACACGCACACGCACGCCCACACACACGCACACACACACGCACGCCCACACACACACACGCACACACACACGCACGCCCACACGAACGCACATACACACGCGCACACACACACGCCCACACGCGCGCACATACGCGCGCGGACACACGCGGACACACAAGCACACACACACGCGCGCGCACGCACACGCGCGGACACACACGCACACACACGCACACACACACACGCGCACACACACGCACGTACACACACACGCGCACACACGCACGCGCGCACACACACACGCACGTACACACACGCACACACGCGCGCACGCACACAGACACACGCGCGCACACACGCGCACACGCGCACACGAGCGTGCGCGCAAATTTAAAAGCCCCACGGTGTGACGTAGCCACCGCCTGTTGAAAGTTCGGAGCTTGCAAGAATATACCAAAAAATAGTCGCGCCCCGTGTCTGTGCCCCAGTGTGATTTTCCGTGCTCACGATCATCGTCGCCGTTCTTCTTGTTGTTGTTGTTTTTTATTTACACTGATGGCGACGCGAGACTTAAGTGCCTGGTGCGTGACGAACAGCAAACGTTGGACTGAGAGATGTTCGAGATATCGTGGTGATGATGATGATGATGTTATTACTATTGATAATACTACTATTGATAATTATTTTATCAATAATATTATTATTATTATTGGACAGTACCGCACGACGCTTTTTTCGCTCCGCTGCTGGATGAGCGCCTCCCCACGCGGTTGCGTCGCCACACCTCACCGCGCGGTTCGTTCGGGCGCGGATTGACGACGATGATGATGGCGATGATGGACAAGGGCGGGAGAGAGGAGGTTCGGATACCACTCGCCACTGATGTGAGCCGTGACCACACAAGTCAACTGAACTCAGCATTGGGGGAGGGAGGCGGGGTGGTGGGGGGGGGGGGCAAACACTCGAGTTTAAATTTTCTTGCTCACGGCCAAACATCGCTGGTGCGTGATACCTCAACCGACGCTCTGTCCACCAACCCGCAAATTGACCAGCGTGGTGAAGTATGGTTAAACACCCCCACCGCCCCCATCAACCCACGGCCGACAGCGGCGACTGTGAAGCCCGTCGATTCACGCAGCGGTGGAGCGGCGCATCGGGGCCCCGCGCGTCCGAGTGTGCCTTAGCGAAGTCCGATCGCATGGGGCCGCCGCACGCGTGAGTCACCCGCTTGAGAATGCCACAGCTCCTCACCTGCACCTTGCCCCGAAACGTCGGCCGTTAGTTACATTGTGCTCTCCTCACTCGCTCTCTGTGCTGTCGAGGAATGCGTCGATCCGTTTCGATCCGTGTCGTCTGCGCCGCGCGTCCTCACCATCACCGCCGTGCCCCTGTATTGTCGACCAGGGATCATTGACGATTCCTTGCTCAATCCACTGATGGATGATGCTGCCGTCTCACGCCTGTGGGTCATTGTGGGGGGGGGGGAGGGGTGGTGATTATAACGGAGCACTTGGACGTTCACTTGATGTGGCGTTAAACTCTTGATATCTCTCTCACACACACACACACGAAGACAAAGATCCCCCGTATAGCCTGTAACAGACTGTTGGGGCAAGTGCTGTTAGCGAGCAGCACTTACGAAGGCCTGGGAACGGCACACGAGGGGGGTGTGGGGTGGCCAACGCCACGCCCGGCCGCCTTTGTCTCCCCAAGTGGCGACGTTTACTGCGCGCTGCACCAGGTACTCATTTGATGCTGAGTGGACCTCACACGCACGTGTCGACAAGACCAGCTGTCGCCGTGTGTCGTTGGTGCCACACGGGGAGGCTGTCCGTCGGCTGTTTATAGCGTTTTGTTTTCTTGTTGTTGCTGTTGTTGTTATTATTGTTGTTGTTATACAACGCGTGAGCCCCGTGCTCCAGCTAACTCCGGTGAGAATGACGCGCAAGGTCTCAAGTGTGGTTGTTGCTGTTTCATTTCGCGGTGGGTTTTGTGAAATGCTTTCGTGTGCTGGTGATGTACGGATATTTCTTTTTTTTTGACATGTCAGTGTTGATACCCACCCACCGCTCTCACTCACCCTCTCACTCACCCTCTCACTCACCCTCTCCCCCCTCACTCACCCTCTCACTCACCCTCTCCCCCCCTCACTCACCCTCTCACTCACCCTCTCCCCCTCTCACTCACCCTCTCACTCACCCTCTCCCCCTCACTCCCCCTCTCACTCACCCTCTCACTCACCCTCTCCCCTCACCCTCTCCCCCACCACCACCCGCTGCTGCTGCGGCGCCGGCACCGCCCCACCAACACGTGTGTATGTGTGTGTGTATGTGTGTGTATGTGTGTGTGTGTGTATGTGTGTGTATGTGTGTGTGTGTGTATGTGTGTGTGTATGTGTGTGTATGTGTGTGTGTATGTGTGTATGTGTGTGTGTGTGTATGTGTGTGTATGTGTGTGTGTGTGTATGTGTGTGTATGTGTGTGTGTGTGTATGTGTGTGTGTATGTGTGTGTATGTGTGTGTGTATGTGTGTATGTGTGTGTATGTGTGTATGTATGTGTGTGTATGTGTGTGTGTGTGTATGTGTGTGTATGTATGTGTATGTGTGTGTATGTGTGTGTGTATGTGTATGTATGTGTGTCTGTGTGTGTCTGTGTGTGTTGTGGGGAGCGATAGTGTAGCGGTTAGCGCGCTGCGCTATGAACCTGGCGACCCGGGTTCGATTCCCGCTCACGGCCAACACCAGTGACGATCATCTGAACCGGTCCCGGGCCTCCCCTAGGTCGACTCAGCCTCAAATGAGTACCTTGTGCGGTGTGTAAATATCGCCACTAGGGAGACAAAGGCGGTCGGGCGTGGTGCTGGCCACCCACCCCCTCGTGTACCGTTCCGGCCTTCATAGGTGCTCGCTAACAGCACTTGCCCCTACAGTCTGTTAAGGCTATACGGGGGATCTTTGTTTTTTGTATGTGTATGTGTGTATGTGTGTGTATGTGTGTATGTGTGTGTGTGTCTGTGTGTGTCTGCCTGTGTGTCTGTGTGTGTCAGCAAGTATATTTTTTTGATGTTGTTGTTGGATTTAAATGTTTTTGTTACATCGCATATTGCTGGGTTGCATCGGGTTTTTTTTCCTGTTCATTGTTATTTATGTTAAATTATTAAGTTATTTAATAACTCTGATAATAAACGATAATTCAAAGTCATCGTGTGCGAGTGCGTGTTTATTTTTCCGAGCGGCTGTGTGCACGGGGGGGGAGGGGCATGGGGGGATGGAGGGTGTCGAGGAGCGGTGGGGCAGCGGTTAGCGCAGAGGGTGAACTTCCTGTGGGTCAGGAGCCTCATGCGGCTCTTGACGGACTGCCTCGTGGCGTCGTTTATCAAGCACCACCGCCACGTATTCGCCACCACTGTGCTTCGCGGCTCTTCAAAGATTGCATTTTAGTTTCACGACGAATTTAAACAAAACAAAAATTGGCCTTTCTTGTTACGTTTGGTTTGCTGACCTCAGGGTCAGTAGCACGTTGCGCTGCGAACCCGGCGAGGCCTGAGTTCGACTCCCAGGGCCACAGGCTGACATCAGTGGCGAGTGGCGGTCTCAAGGGATCGTGCATGGGGGGTGGGGTTGGGGGGGGGCAGTGCCGGATGAAGCTAGCGCGGGGTCTGGAGCATATGTTATAAATAATAATAAAAACACACACACACACACATATTAAACACACATTTTTAGCTAGCATAGTAAAGTAATCGTATTTTTCCATTTGCTACACGGCCAGATAATACGACAAATCGCTCACCTGAAACACCCAGTCGTTCGTAAAAGTCGAAGGCGGTGTAGTACTATAGTAATAGAGCAAGTGCAGAATCACTGAACCGGAATTGATAGCTTGAAAGCATTTAGCGTAGGGTCCTTGGAAGTGCGGGGCCCGTAGCTACTACATATGTAGTAGCTGCTACATATGTAACTACTACATATGTAGCTACTACATATGAAGCTACTACATATGTAGTAGCTACTACACATGTGTAGCTACTACATGTGTAGCTACTACATATGAAGCTACTACATATGTAGCTACTACATATGTAGCTACTACATATGTAGCTACTACATATGTAGTAGCTGCTACATATGTAACTACTACATATGTAGCTACTACATATGAAGCTACTACATATGTAGTAGCTACTACACATGTGTAGCTACTACATATGTAGCTACTACATGTGTAGCTACTACATGTGTAGCTACTACATATGAAGCTACTACATATGTAGCTACTACATATGTAGCTACTACATATGAAGCTACTACATATGTAGCTACTACATATGAAGCTACTACATGTGTAGCTACTACATATGAAGCTACTACATATGTAGCTACTACATATGAAGCTACTACATATGTAGCTACTACATATGAAGCTACTACATGTGTAGCTACTACATATGTAGCTACTACATATGAAGCTACTACATATGTAGCTACTACATATGAAGCTACTACATGTGTAGCTACTACATATGAAGCTACTACATATGTAGCTACTACATATGAAGCTACTACATATGCTACTTATACTCAGCAGCGTGTTCTGCGCACGCCTCTTGGTGATGATACGGGGTGGGGGCTTTGTCTCTGTCCAGGGTGGCCCTAAAGTCAGGACGCATTGGGTTATTATTTTTATGTTAACAAATAATATATAGGTTTACGTATATATGTATTTGAGAGCAGGCATTACTCGCACCTCGCACTAACTATTTCACTGTTCACGTATTTAATCTTTTTTAAACCAGGTAAGGCCCACTAAGTTACATAGATATAGATATTTTTTTCAAAAGCGAACTGGTAATCACGAATGATAGCTCAACGAAGCGGGATTACGGTCGTGTGGAAATGTATAAGTAGCCAAATACTCTAAACGCGTGATGTTGATTCTTCAAATGTGGAGGGGAAACACCACGCAGGACCCGGGAGGAAAATCCACGCCACCATGGGGAGAGAGAGAGACATGAAAACTCCAAATACACAGCAGTCGTCAGGGTCAGGGGATTGAACCCACGATCTCCTGTGTACCAGGCGAGGGAGTTAACATCTCCTAGCCACCGTGGCGCTCCACGCACGTGTGACGAGTCACGTGGTGGCGCCGACTTCATGACCGTCGCTCGGGCCGGCTGTCGAGTCCCTCTGGACTCTCTGTCTCTCTGTCCCTCTCTGTCTCTCTGTGTCTCTCTCTTTCTCTGTCTCTCTGTGTCTCTCTGTGTCTCTCTATCTCTCTCTGTGTCTCTCTGTCTCTCTCTCTCTGTCTCTCTGTCTCTCTGTCTCTCTCTGTCTCTCTGTGTCTCTCTGTGTCTCTCTCTGTGTCTCTCTGTCTCTCTGTGTCTCTCTGTCTCTCTGTGTCTCTCTCTCTGTGTCTCTGTCTCTCTCTCTGTGTCTCTCTGTGTCTCTCTCTGTCTCTCTGTCTCTCTCTGTCTCTCTGTCTCTCTGTCTCTCTGTCTCTCTGTCTGTCTCTCTGTCTCTCTGTCTCTCTGTGTCTCTCTGTCTCTCTGTGTCTCTGTGTCTCTCTCTGTCTCTCTGTCTCTCTCTGTCTCTCTGTGTCTCTGTCTGTCTCTCTGTCTCTCTGTCTCTCTGTCTGTCTCTCTGTCTCTCTGTCTCTCTGTCTCTCTGTGTCTCTCTGTCTCTCTCTCTGTCTCTCTGTGTCTCTGTCTGTCTCTCTGTCTCTCTGTCTCTCTGTGTCTCTCTGTCTCTCTGTGTCTCTGTGTCTCTCTCTGTCTCTCTGTGTCTCTCTGTCTCTCTGTGTCTCTGTCTGTCTCTCTGTCTCTCTGTGTCTCTCTGTCTCTCTCTGTCTCTCTGTGTCTCTGTGTCTCTCTGTGTCTCTCTGTGTCTCTCTCTGTGTCTCTCTGTCTCTCTGTGTCTCTCTGTCTCTCTGTGTCTCTCTGTCTCTCTCTGTCTCTCTCTCTGTCTCTCTGTGTCTCTCTGTGTCTCTCTGTCTCCTCTGTGTCTCTCTCTCTCTGTGTCTCTCTGTCTCTCTGTGTCTCTCTGTCTCTCTGTCTCTCTCTCTGTCTCTCTCTGTCTCTCTCTCTCTCTGTCTCTCTCTGTGTCTCTCTCTGTCTCTCTCTCTGTCTCTCTGTGTCTCTCTGTCTCTCTGTATCTCTCTGTCTCTCTCTCTCTCTGTCTCTCTCTCTCTGTCTCTCTGTCTGTGTCTCTCTGTGTCTCTCTGTCTCTCTGTGTCTCTCTGTCTCTCTCTGTCTCTCTGTCTCTCTCTGTCTCTCTCTCTGTCTCTCTCTCTGTCTCTCTGTCTCTCTCTCTGTCTCTCTGTCACTGTCTCTCTGTCTCTCTCTGTCTCTCTCTCTCTCTGTCTCTCTCTGTGTCTCTCTGTCTCTCTCTCTGTCTCTCTGTCACTGTCTCTCTGTCTCTCTCTGTCTCTCTCTCTCTCTGTCTCTCTCTGTGTCTCTCTGTCTCTCTCTCTCTCTGTGTCTCTCTGTCTCTCTCTCTGTCTCTCTGTCTCTCTGTCTCTCTGTCTCTCTCTGTCTCTCTGTGTCTCTCTGTGTCTCTCTCTGTGTCTCTCTGTCTCTCTGTGTCTCTCTGTCTCTCTGTGTCTCTCTCTCTGTGTCTCTGTCTCTCTCTCTGTGTCTCTCTGTGTCTCTCTCTGTCTCTCTGTCTCTCTGTCTCTCTGTCTCTGTCTGTCTCTCTGTCTCTCTGTCTCTCTGTCTCTCTGTGTCTCTCTGTCTCTCTGTGTCTCTGTGTCTCTCTCTGTCTCTCTGTCTCTCTCTGTCTCTCTGTGTCTCTGTCTGTCTCTCTGTCTCTCTGTCTCTCTGTCTGTCTCTCTGTCTCTCTGTCTCTCTGTGTCTCTCTGTCTCTCTCTGTCTCTCTGTGTCTCTCTCTGTCTCTCTGTCTCTCTGTCTCTCTGTGTCTCTCTGTCTCTCTGTGTCTCTGTGTCTCTCTCTGTCTCTCTGTGTCTCTCTGTCTCTCTGTGTCTCTGTCTGTCTCTCTGTCTCTCTGTCTCTCTGTGTCTCTCTGTCTCTCTCTGTCTCTCTGTGTCTCTGTGTCTCTCTGTGTCTCTCTGTGTCTCTCTCTGTGTCTCTCTGTCTCTCTGTGTCTCTCTGTCTCTCTGTGTCTCTCTGTCTCTCTCTGTCTCTCTCTCTGTCTCTCTGTGTCTCTCTGTGTCTCTCTGTCTCCTCTGTGTCTCTCTCTCTCTGTGTCTCTCTGTCTCTCTGTGTCTCTCTGTCTCTCTGTCTCTCTCTCTGTCTCTCTCTGTCTCTCTCTCTCTGTCTCTCTCTGTGTCTCTCTCTGTCTCTCTCTCTGTCTCTCTGTGTCTCTCTGTCTCTCTGTATCTCTCTGTCTCTCTCTCTCTCTGTC